>NW_010394149.1:34402-40428 GCF_000710305.1 Buceros rhinoceros silvestris
TACTTATTTCCCTTTGTTAACTCATAAAGGGGAACTGGAAAGAGATCAGCTCCTGCTGCGACAGATTGGGTTCATCACGAATGTCCTGACAACGTGCTGCCAAATGATGGGGGAAAAACAGTTAAGAAATATGGTGAATATTCTTATAATTTAATTATGTCACACTGCATATTTTACCTGCGGGAGATGAAAATATTTACAACCTTTTACCCATTTACAGGAAGATGTACATCTTCATCTGAGACAGGGAAAAAGGGGGTCTAAGAGAAATAAAGGTTTATTTTAGTGATTATAGACGTGTTATGTAACAGTGACGAACCTGTGCCACACAGAGCAAGCAGTATTTACAAAGCACCGAATCAAATAGCGGATTTATTTCTGAAGCAGCTTCTCCATTCTCCTCAGTAGCAATTTCTTTTTTTTTCTCTGAAAACAAAAATTTTAGAGAAATTCCAATTTAATCGGACTCCATAACCTCTCTTTCTCACTGACAAAGACATTAAAGCCTCTGCTCCATGTTAAATACCAACCTGCCTCTCTTCCACCACACGCTGCTGAGGGGTTTGCCACATCTCCTACTGCCAAAAGATTTTTCACAGCATTAAAAATGCCACATATACAACCCATACCATGTTGATCGTTACAAAAACTAGGCAGTCCTTGCAATGAAAGGTGTATTTATTCACATTTAAAGGATAACTAGAAAAAAATCACTGGGATTTATTTATTTTCCTGAAAGTATTTTGCACAATTCATCAAGCAGCAAACCTGGAGTCATATGTTTATTCTTAGAGCTGGGGACCAGAATACCTTCATAATGTCAAGGTATTATAACCTCTCCTTCCTAGAGAATCAACTTTATTTCAGGTATCTTAGAGAGAAAATCGCATTCCCTTACCAGCACGCTCCATTAAGGGTCTGAACGTGGCTGATGGACTGCCCAGAGCCAGCAGTAACTGGAATTTAAGGCTTTTAGTCAATCTGAGGCTTTGAATACACTGCAGCATTCTGTGGGTTTGTTGTCTAGCTGAGTGAGGGAGAAAAAAAAGTCTTCCTCTTGAGGATAGCACCATTTTTTCAGAATTTCTTTAAGATAAGCGTCGTGCCATGGACAGATGCCTGGGCAGGCCACTGATTCCCTGAAACCACTGCCGTGTCCCCTGCCCGCAGCAACTCACCACTGATGAACAGAGGCTACTTCTAACTAGCTTTAAGTTACTTCACTTCTGATTGTCATGAAAATTGGTTGCCTCTGAATTTCCTAATAATGTTTAAATGTGTGTTTTGTACTGTAAATCCATAAATAGCTTCACAGGCAGCAAGATCTTATCACCTTATCACAACTTATCACCCTGCCTGAGGGTTCTGCAAGCAGAACTGAAACTGGTCATCTCCAAAATCTTCCACTGGAGTGTCCGTACCTTGAATTTAAAAAGCGCTGCAGAAAAAGGCCTGCCTTGTGCCAACAGTGATACTGCCATAACATTTTACTTTCTACTGGAACCTTCCAAAATGAACATGAGGGATTAAATACTTTATTCTCGTAACGAAGATGACAGTGGTGCATGGTTTCAAGAACGTATTCTTCCCAAAACAGACAAATGAAGTTTTATGGGGAAACTAGCAAACCCATGAGCATCCCAGTATTTCTCACTGTACCACGGCCTATTTTGTAGCAGCATACCTCAGTCTCCTCTCATGTTTATCTTTCCATGGTTAAAAACCAAACATTATTGTTTATTTTCTGTAATTATCCATCTCACATTTCTACTGAAGCAAAATCTTGTGAATCTCCATTTAGTGGTACTTGGAAAGAAAACCGCAACAGATAAAACCAACAATAATAAACCAGGCATATCAGCACTAACACGAAACACTTCTGTTTCTCCACAATGCTGACAAACCCCACATATTTCAGCAAGCCCTAATTAGGACGGAAAGGCCAATCTTGAAAACCAAACACAATGTTATCTCACAGTCTTAAAAATACACAAAAATACAATAGTCCATTTCAAAACACGTATTCCAGGAAAACACATTTCCATACTGGAGAAGTCTGGTTTCACTAACAAGGAGATAAAATTCAAAAGACTGTCTTGGTTTGGTAACTGCTGGGAAAATTGTCCGCGCCAATTTCAGCAAATGCATTTTGGAGCAACTGAGAGCTCAGCCCGCCACATTAAATGTGCAAAACTTTTGCATTAGTTCCAAAGCAGAATCCTCAGCAAATGTGTCTTAAGTGGGGTAGCTCTAGCAAACTAAAAAATTAATTCTCTCTTCTTAGTTTCCCACAAGAGTGCAAACATTTTGTGATAGGTTTCTTGCTTACATGAAATCTCACCAAAGATACTTCAGCCTGGAGCTTACTGAATGACTGGAATACGGGCACTCTGGAATACAGCTGTGACAAACACTGACCTGCAGCTATTTGAGGATAAAGGCTCAACTGCATTTTTAAGACAAAATAGTAACCGTTTTGTTGGAATTTCAGGCGTTCCTGGAAACAACTTCTTCCCTTAAGGCAAAATCCTTAATATCATAAAGTCAGTCCATGTTTTTGTGCCTAATTCCATAAAACCTCTAAGCTTGAGGTAACTTCAGGCACAAGGCTGATGTGACTTTTTCCTGCCAGCGTCTGGGATGCAGCACTTCAGCGTCTGGAAAGGTAACATCCACTGGAGTCAGTGGTGACCTTAGCCAGTAAAAGGAGCAACCTGGAGAGCAATAAACCAATGCACACAACCAAGATAACTTCAAGTTATTCAATATTAATTCAATATTAAAATCCTCTTTGTTTTACTCAAGTCAACATGAAATACTTTTATGTATTTTGAGCCTTATTAAAACCTATTTTTCCTTTTCAAAACAAAACTTAATTGAAACCAGCTAGGAGAAGAAAGTTTCATTTATCATGAAGTGACATTCTGTAATTAGCATACAGTTCAGAACAAAATCTTTAGCTATAAAGCCGTGAATCTTCCCTTCTTCAACACTGCTGCCAACCTGCTTTTATTACGAGTGAGGTTAAAACTAGAAATCTGGCTGTTGCTTCTCCTCACTCAAAATTAACTGAAAGGGAAGCAGAGATTGTTTATCTGGAAATGTTTCCCACCTGCTTCTCTCTTTAAGGAGAAAAGACATGCCAGGGATGCAGCGCCATGACAACGTACTGAGTTCTGTGGTGCTGGTTCAGGCACAATAGAGAAAATTAACAAACTGGATTAATAGCTATAGCCAAGAACAGAACAGACTACACCCCTTTCCCATGTCAACTACTGAGTCCTGCAGCAGGGCTGTAAGAGGGCCATGTCTTCTAGCAGGGCTGCCAAGATCTTCCCCAGGAGACTGTCTGGTCTGTGTCCCATCCTGCGGCACAAATGCTAGGAGCAGCAGATCCATGGATAATGGGTCAACTCAACCAGTAGCATCTACCACATGCAGAGATCAAGCAGGAAAGCAGCTACAGGCCTGCACTGTGAACACGCAACGGCTGCGAGACAGAATGAGATAGGTGCCAGCCCCTGGCGTTTTATCCTTGATGCTTTTGAGGGGCAATACAGGAAAAAATCCACAGGATAGCGGGAGCACAGAACAAAAAATTAAATCCCTGCAATAAACTGTGACTCTGGATTAATACCTGGAAACATCTTAATCATGCATTTTGAACAGCCCTCATTAATGGAATTCAGTATCTGCTTTCTTCAGTTCCTTGGTATTGCTGGTTGCCTACTCTTCCAGACATATGGCTTTGCCATCATGGTAGTGCTTCTTCAACAGAGATGTTCCCTGTGCTCCCACTCGCCCTTTCACTATAGATCCTTTCCCTGGAGTTCCAGGAATCATCTCTGTATAAACCTGCACTATTTATCTTTGCTAGTGCAGAAAGAGAGAGTAAAGAGAACACAGAAGTTGATCAAATAATTAGTAAGACATGAAACCATTTCTAAAGGTTACTGGTTTACTCAACACCTTCCAAAAATGCTGTGTTTCTAGATTATTTCCTCTATTCAGAGCAATTCTGTTCCTCTACACCTTCCTCTTAGTCTTCTTTCCTTGAAGGCTTCATTTTGTGGTCAGCTCAGGCTTTAATGAATCAGTTGCTCCAACTGACTTCCTCTGAAGATACTCACATGTTAACTGGGCTGTTCACATAGAGTAGGACCCCCAAAATCACGTTACTTCAATTTCTGAACGCGGGTCTCTAACTAAAGAATCGGGTTAGTTTTAGATGCATGGAATCTTTTTGGTATTGCAACCATGAAAACTGTATATGGAGCACATGAGCACTGCCTTTTATAGTCAGTTCTTGCACCTAAAGAGCAGAAAGGGCTTTGCTTGTAACAACTATAAGCTGTTGTAAACTGAAATACGAAGTTTGACTGGCAAATTGCTTTGGGATATACCAAGTTGTTCATTCCTTTTCCTGGAACAACATTCCGGGTGCCAGGAAAACCTCTGCATCTACACACCGCAGCAAGAAATACAAACCTCCTCATGCAGACACGGACAATATATACAAAATTCTTATTGTTCTAAGCGGAATGTAAGATGGAACAATTGTTTCCACTTAGCCTTCCACTTCAAGACACAAACAAAAGGAACATGATTTAGTTTCAAAACCTGTTAGTGAACATGGAGTAATGAAAACATTCTCACTACCCTCACAAAGTGAGCCTGCTCTTAAGGCTTTGAAGTAGGTTAATACCATGACTACAGCATTTGCAGAGTTTTGCAATGGCATGCTGCTCCAATCTCCTTTCATACTTAGCAACTACATGAATAAAAATGTTTGGTACAAAGGTTAAGTACCTTAAAGAAGAGTCATATGAAGCTTTAGCCACACCTCCATCTGACAAATGAAACAAAAATCTGCAGGATACAATGGCATGATATACTCAAGAGTTATTAAATGCTTTTGGTACAATTTTGCCATCTTTAATACTGCTTACATGTTACAAGGTCTTTAAAAAAGCGAGCTTAAAGAGCTACCTCCAATCATATGACCAATCTAGTGTTTCAGCTTAATATAGAAAGTTAACTTATCTAAGTAAATAAAATTCTCATTAAAAAAAACCCCCGTTGACTATGAAGTCTCAGTCCTCAAAGCCCATCATGCACAACAGATCAATTGAAAATCCTATTCTAAGTGCTGGCAAAGGAACTTTGAAAGGTGATGTACTCCGAATATTTTGCCTTCGTCATACCAGCATAAGCATATTAATGTTTTCCAGACATGAAAGTCCTGCTGACTAAATACCCATATTCCAGGGATGCGTAGCTTACATAAGCATCACTGGCAATAGGGAATTGGTTGTGTTATACACCTACTATTGGCAATTAAAATTATCCACTTCTGTGTGATAAAATATGTTTTTAATTATTATTTTTAGGAGAGAATTCCCAGTTCCATTCTTCAAGTCTCATTTGTTTTTTTTTCCCACCTCCCAGACTCCCATTTCTAAATCTTTCAGCTTGTCAGATCTGAATAACATGGTTAAAAAAAATAGTTAAGGGGTTTTGAGTTTAATGCAGGCCAATAACCTTGAATATTTTAAAGCAGCAAGAAAGAAGCTTAACCACACATTTCAGCAAGTCTAAAGAGACATAATTTGAAAGGTATTTATAGCTAGTGCCTCTTTATTTTCACATCTCATGCTTTTAGAACCTATGGTCTAAACCTAAAGGGGAAATTTTTCCCTTTGAACTAGGTTACTTCAAATGGAAATTTCATTACCAACCTCAGAGAATTCAGTTGGCTCCAAACATCATCTGCTTTGAAAAAAAAAATAATCATCTTGTGTTTGGATATAATTAAAGTGGTAACGGAAATGACAAAATCTGGCCTGCAGAAGTTACAGGGCAAACGATGATGTGGCAATGCTTTAGACTTATCGGCTGGAGATAACAGAATGGAGCATGAAGAAAGGACGAAGTATGTAATACCGACCTCACAGGGTTCATCT
This sequence comes from Buceros rhinoceros silvestris, assembly GCF_000710305.1. Classification (NCBI taxonomy): domain Eukaryota; kingdom Metazoa; phylum Chordata; class Aves; order Bucerotiformes; family Bucerotidae; genus Buceros; species Buceros rhinoceros. The sequence goes on from NW_010394149.1 coordinate 40,366, forward strand.
GATGGTCGGTAAACTCACGTGCACTACAAGTCACATTTCTCAAGATACCTCCATGTTTCTGAA
>NW_010394149.1:40534-45504 GCF_000710305.1 Buceros rhinoceros silvestris
ATACGTTTGTTAGCTCCCCCCCCCCCCCCGCCCCCCATCTCTAACTTCCACATTCTCCTGCAATTCAGCACTGGAAAACAATGCCAAACACGCAACATATGAATTTAATAAAACATCAAAGTCCTCTTGGATAATTCCACGCAACGGTATACTCTTGTCTTTGCCAACAACTCTACATTGGAGTTTCTTGCTAAGAAGAAAAAACTTCACTGCCCTTGTCCCGCGTGTTCTTGCTGGCTTTCAAACTCCAGCCACACAAAAACTCATTCACAAGTTTACCCAACACTTTGTTAGACCTTAACTGGTTAAACTGCTGGAGATCAGATGCTGTGTTTTGCTGTGTGTTACCAACAGGCCCGCTGGTCTCAGACCCCAGAACCTGCAAGAGACTGGGCAGTTAGAGAAGAAGAGAAAGGCTGTCACCAGTAACTTCAAGCTATCACAGAAGCGTTGCCAGGAATCTCGTATTTCGCTACAAAAGATGGAGTTGTGTTTGTTGTTAAAAGGAGCCTTCTCATTATGAAATATTCAAAAATACATTAAATGTTGCTATGACTTGCCTGGAAGGTGAACTTTGACAAACAGATGAAAAACAACTCCTACAGCTGCTTTTCAAAATCACAAGGCTTCAAATTTCCTCTGTTTCTAAAATCTTACTATAAAATTGTGCTCTAGTAACAAAAATCCATCAAGTCAGGTTACGTGGTAACAGTGACATCTTTATATTTGTCTGTCTTTACAGATGATCATCAGGTGTCAGGAAATAAGTTTTCACAGTATGTTTATAGAAATTCTTACTGCATGTTTAAATTTGCATTGATCGCTTCATTATGAAAAGGATCCAAGTCTTCCCTCAAAATCTATTTTTTTTTAATTACCTTTCATTTTAAGAACTGGGGAGCTTAACACAAAGACACAAAGTATTTCATATAAACACATGATAATTTCACTTATTAAAATTCCTGTTTTCAACTGCTCTGTGGACATTTAGTCCCAAACGATTGGTTCCACCACACGATTATAAAAACCTACCACACCTCCTCTGTGATCTTCATAATCTTTTCAGTATATTGGCAGTTTATGCATCGAATAGAATATGAGGAATTAGTGAATTAAGGAATTACTGCAGAGACTTTACTAGGTTCTTAAATATATAGGAAATACATTTACTTTGTTTGCTGAAATGACCATGTCCCTGAAAATGGTTAAGAGATAATTTAAAATGAATGAATGAATAATGAAATTAACATAACATCGTACATGTTTTTAAACACAATGAAGGTTCACTGCTTTCACAAGATCCGACCCCAGGATCCTTGTTCCTTTCTTAAGTATCACTACATTAAAAAACAAAACAAAACACTCATGAACCTCAAAATCGCTATTAAAGAAGGCTTTCAGGCTACTTTTGAAGACCTGCCTTGTGTTTGTTTCACTGAACTAAGTAGCCTAGCAGCTACTGCGATACTTCCCTGGTAGAAAAGGACTTGGCCCAAAGAGAAAGAAGATAAAGGTGCGTTATCCTGGACCTCATTAACATGTGCACACATGGATGAGCTGCAAAGTACGGGCCTCTCCATCATTTTAAACAGCAACAGATAACTCTTCATGCCCCTCTGTTCCAACCTTGTACCCAATTTAAGCATCTGTATCTTAACAGACTTCTTCACAACCGCTGTGATCTCAGTCTCTTCTCACCACTTGGTCCTCTTACTAATTCAGAAACTGCTGTCACAATAATCTCTCCTGACTATTGTTCTGACTGCACCCCTCTGAAGCCCTGCACTGATCTCCAGCCATCCAGACTATTAATTTTAAACCTATTACTCCCTTCTTCCAGGTACAGCTAGCTCAAAAATAGGATCCACATTCAAAATATTCAAATTTTTCCTGATAGTCTCCAAAAGGAGAAGGGAACTGCAAAACCAAACAAAGAATGAAGAAAGGATGAAGAAAATTACTAGACACATTATACATATGTGCCAAAGTGGCCCAGGGTAATCAGCAGAGCTATGGAACTTCCCCTTGAAATTATGCCCCACAATCAGCAGGAGGGTCAAGCTCTCCTCCCGTCCCTGTAAATGGGAGGGATCTCCAACTCCTCTCACACAAAGCCTCTCTTCCTGAAATGCTAACTTGCATCTGAGGCAGTTTCCTTAATGAAGCCTTAGCTGAAAACAATACTTCTCTACGAGGAGTTCCTCTGTTAACATTCTGTTGCAAAAATATCCAGGAGTAATTCCTGAACACCGACAGTTTCTGTGGCCTTACTGAATTCTCACGTGACCCTATCTGCCTTCCTTTTTACTCCTACTTGAGAACTCTGCTGAAGCACCACTCTCAGCTTGGATATAGTGACTATTTTTGTCTTTCAGTTCCTCCCGTGTCTCTATGATATAGCCTTCTGCCAAAGCTATCTATCAGACTGCCTTCTTAAAATCATTCAAATCCTTCCTAAAAAACAAACAAACAAAAAAGCCCCACCCACCAAAAAAACCCCAAACTGTTGCTAGACATTTTGGTTTGGGCGGGTTCTTTTTGATTGGTTGGTTTTTTTTTCTTTTGGGGGTGGAGAGTTCTGGGTTTTATTCTAGAAGGTTATACAAAAAGAATTTTTCTAAAATGTAAAGAATTTAGATCTTCTGGTGCTTCCATCAATCTCCATGTATTCAGGTTCAGGTTGGGGTACCACGCAAACAAAGCAGGCAGCCCCATCCTGCCTCTCATGCACAGGAATCAGCACCAAATGAAGCGCATTCCCTGACCGCTGTCCTTCCATTCGCTGAACAGGGCAAAGGTCTGCAGGAAAGAGCAATATGAGCTCAGCTCATTAAAAACTGAATGAAAATGTATATCCTGAAGGGATGTTAAATTAGGCTTACACAGGCAACTTTGAATCAGTGCTTCCTTAGAATTTTAGTGCTTAACCTTACAGCCCCAGCACTTCTTTAATGCAATTAAATAGAAGTACAGATATAACACAGCACTTTAGTTACAGTCTAGCAAAGAGAAAGAAGAGAGTGAGGCAGCTGAAGAACTCTGTAGGTAGCTTTCATTTTGATCTCCAGTGTCTCTCCAGCATTGCCATCTTTTTGACATGCTCACAACAGCAGAGGCTGTGTTCTTCCACATTCAGTTTCAGTGAGAAGGGCTGATAGCAGATGATTTTTAGAGACACTTCAGAGTCTCTGCATTTTTTTTTTTTAAATTGCAATCCACAGACATCTCTATGCTAGTAAATACGTCAAATGCCAAACACACACAGGTAACCAGATCAATATCAAACACAAGCCGTGCCCAGGTACAGAGTACACTCTGTTTCCCTAATGTATTCAATTCACTGCACGTGACTTCGTACATTTGGCTTCAAGGTGTAACTCACATGGGCAACACATGGAATAAAAAAAAGTTTAATTTAGTCAACTGCTACTGACCTTCTGCCTTCCACCCAGTTATCAGAATGCTAGTCCACATTATTGTGACGTGTGAATATTACCCTCTTATTACTTGGATTATAATTTTATACTTAAAAATGAAATTAATAGCTAACCTCAAAAGACTCGCTATGCTTAATTTTATCTCATTCCCTGAATCATCCTTCTCACTATACAATTTTTCCTCTAACTAAACTAAAAGAATTAGAGGTGTAATTATAGCTCACAGATTACCTGCTCAACACTTGCTAGGAGTTAAAGTGGGGTAGATGTTTCAAAGCTAGTTGACTCCAGAGAAAGCTGCTCCTCCCACCATTTGCAGGAGAGGCTGCCATGAAACATCAATACTTATGAAGTCAAGCCTAGAGCTTTCTGTGCTTTTGGACAACTTTGCAGGGCTCTCTCAAAGTAGGACATCCTACCACCAGTGAAACCACTGCCAGGAGGACCTCCCACTTTCTCCAGCTGCTTACACTGAGGTCAGTTAGGGGTAAGGTAGGAGGACACAATGCTATCCCAGGAATCCCTCACAAGAAATCATCCCCTTTGGAGCTAGGACAAATCAAGGAAGCACAGAAGCTTGCCTGTGCTACACAGCCACATAGCAGCCTCCCAAACCCACAACCTCGGAGAATGCGTATGACTCACAGTCTCATTTCCCCTTGAGCCCCTGAGCATTCCTGGGTCAGTACTTCACTGCAGGCATGCCCTCCATCCTGAGCCTGCCTAGGAGCACTACTGAACTTCAAGGCGGTCTTGCTGACAAGCAGGAGGAGGGGTCTCAGCACTAGCCACTGGAGTAAGAAGGTGAAATCTTGAGGGGCCCATGGGTTCAGCTGCTGAAAACTGGAGGAGACTGATGGTGGGAGGGAAAGCTACTGGACAAACTGGGTATTTAACATCACCTAGGGAGAAAACTGTAGAGAGAGTGTGTGCGTGTTTGTGTCCCCTAGCAAACTTCACACCTGATCATCCAGAGGGCAGGAACAGGACTGAGCCATCTGTGTTGTTCATGTGTACACAGATTGTTTCTGATTATGTGGGTGCTGGTAAGAGCAAGGAAGGGTGGTTTCACAACTCAGCAGCCAAATGGTAATTTGCCCTACTTCTCCTATTTTTACTGCTGTTTTGCAGCAATGAGTAATGCTGTCTCCAGGAAATGGAAGTGAAAGCTATTCTGTTCTTGTCAGAATAATAATGCATATTGTGTTGGCAACTGCCCTCCTGCGCTGCACAACAGCATAAATAAAAGGAAGTTGGAAAAGCCAACAGTACTATAGTAAATAAAGACTGTAAACTCTCCTGCTTGCAAAGAAGTGATAGATAACCTCTATTGTTTGGTGTTTCAGCCTGAGCAACAAGAACAGGATAAACACCATGTTAAAACCAGGACTGAGTCAACTCCACTGATCCTCAAATCTATGCAGAGAGGTTGGGGGGAGGGGGGGGATTGGGGGGGAAGGGGAGAGGCACTGGCTCTTCAGGAAGGGGTCCAAGTTGAAAAGTGTGGCTTGTTTTATGTTGCAAAGAGTGGTT
>NW_010394149.1:45594-45814 GCF_000710305.1 Buceros rhinoceros silvestris
ATGAGGATGTCAAGAGTGCTTCCATACACAGTTAATACAGACAGCAGCAGACTGAAAGATGGCCTACGCCAACCCTCAAGTTAGTTCAGTGCTGGGATATTGGTTAATCTCAGGTGAGTTCAAATCCCAGGTTAATTCAGTGCTGAGCTTTGGCCTCACCACTGTTACTAACAGAAGGAAAGATGTCAAGGAAGGACAAATGTATTGGCTTCTTATTGCT
>NW_010394149.1:45943-71013 GCF_000710305.1 Buceros rhinoceros silvestris
AGAGGCCTCACAGGTTCAAGGAGGAAAGACTTGCCTTCTTTCATGGATCAAAAAACGGATCATCTTTGGGAAGGGCCTCACTACAGAGCACTAACTGTACAACACGGTGCAGCTCCTTCTCACGATGAGCCACTAACGTGTCCCTGCAGCCAGACAGGTAGAGGTCTCTGCAGCCTCAGCTCTGGGCTTGCAGGATGCAGAGCAGTTCTGGTACGGGTGGTATCTGAATGCAGAATGAGAAGGTGTTCAACGCAAGGAAAGGTTTCAGAAAGTGGTCCCTAATGATGGAGATCTTCAGTGAACAGCTGATGAGTATAAGAAACTTTGTCCACTGAATTTACAATCTTTCTGAACTCCATAAAGGACTCTATATTTTTCTGAGCAGCAAGCACCCTTAATATGATCACGGAAAGCACTTTAAAAAAAAAAGTGATTTAACAGGATCACAGGCGCATAATCCTTCGGTCTACCTGCTCCTGATTTTATAACTGTAAGCACCAGGAAACCAGCAACACAAACCACTACGGCAGGTGAATAGAAGAAAAGCTCTCAAGGTACACAGCATGAGGACTACCCTTGGCAGTTCTGATAGGATTACTGTGCACCACCACCCTGCTCTGAGGACGCGGGTTTCCCACAACTTCAACAGAGGCCACAACCACTTAGAGAAGCCAGTCTGACCCACTTCTTTCCACATCTGCTACCCAGCTCTGTCAGGGCTTCCTCGTCCTCCAGAGAGACACACCTTCCTTCGCAGCCAAAGCCTATTTCATGCAGGACTCAATTCTACACACATCTTTGGGGGCATATTCCTGGAGAGCAAATAAACTAGAAAGTACTCTTAATTTTCCTCTCCTGCGCAAACAAAAGCATTCATTCATCTCTGGCAGGGGTTGCTAGTTTCCGAAAAAAATTCCTCCTTCTTGCTGCTCTACATCACAGGGGACCGTGATTCCTTTACATACTGACAATGGAAACCCATGGAAATATCTATGTTAAGATCTGGTCATCTGCACTTGTGTTAAAAAACACATTGAAAGAATTGTAAAAAAAAAAAAAAGAAAAAAATTCAATTAAGTGCATGTAATACCCCACCCATGATTTTGCTATGAAATGGCCTAGTTTAAAACACTGAAAAAAATCTTTTGCTTTTTGCATGGCCCTTTGCTTTCATATAAAAGACCCCCACAAACACATTATTTAGTTAAACAAACTAAATATATGGTTTCATCCACAAAACCAACCAACTGTAAAAGCTAAGAAATACATTTTTTCCTGTCTTTATACTAACACCAGCTATTATATAAAAACAGTGTTTAGTTAAAAATAATACAAATAATATCTCATTATTTCTGAGGACGTTTGTCTCTAAGAGGAACTCACTTTCAAGAGGAATGTTATATTTAAACACGTTCATCCGCTGTGCTGTTGGACAGCCCAAATACATTACGTATCTTATTACCTTTATTGTGGATGGCCAATACTGATTCTATAGCAACAGCCCATCATCTACAAGGATCATGAGCACATCATCTACAAGGATCACAGCCATGTCTTTACCCCTGAGGAGCACAGTGAACGTCTGGGCCTCACATAGTTATCACAAGGAGACTGAACCTATTACTTGGCCAAATTCTCTACATATTTCTTTGAGCTCTTACCATAAGGCATGAATGATGGGCTTACAAATTCAGCCACAGTGTATTTCAGAAGGCTACCAATTCTGCAGTCAAGTTTTTCTTAACAGTAAGCGATCAGCATCAGAAACTCTATGACACTAAAGATTAAAGAGACAGTTATTTTTCAGCTACAGTTTTTGTGATTGAATTTTAAGGTATTTACCTAAACACTTCTGTTTCTGGCTGCTTAAATACAGAAACCAAAACCTATACGTTTCCCTTAACTTGCCCTATGTTTTTTCCCCTCGCAAGCTGACTAATGAAATTACTGCGATATCGTTACTGAGACAGCAAGACATATCGGTCAGAGCACAAAATAAGAAACAGGACCCTCAGATTATGCACCAAGCTCTGCCCCGATTTGTGGTGTAATCTGAGGAAAGTAATTGAGGGATCAGCACTGGCTTTTGATGCAAAGATCTAACAACCTTCTAAATCAATTTACATTTCCCCTATATGTACATAGGTCATGAAAGCTCATTACTTTGCTTAAATTACATACGGTTATGCGAGTTTCAAGGAATTTTCCCTAGTAATATGAAAAAGTATACACTGCAACAATGTCAGCATTAATGCCAAGCGTTATCTGTGTATTTCAGGGAGAATTGGTGAGCAGTTTAATGCTTCAAGATTGCTGGGATCAAGCTCATGTTCCAGATTTACTTGTCTTTAACTTCCCTTCAGCAAAACTGGAGCATTTCTCAACACAGCTGATACTGCTAATCTCTACTTTACAGTGAGTAATACCTTGACGTATTTTATTATTACTTGCAGAACTTTCCATAACATCATTGGAAAAGGCAAAATGTTTCAGAAATGCTGAAGTGTTCAAATGCATGTAATGCAACACACTGACAGGAACATCATTCATTTGTATTTATTAGGCAAGCAAGTATCTTTGCGTGAAAAATGATACAAAAATATTATCATCACCAACATGCTTGTCCCTGTAGAATATTTCCGTGTTAGCCACATTAAGAAACTTCTACTAATCCAAACCTCTAGAGGCATTTTAGCAACTAATCTGGATGAATTAGATCACTCCTGATCAGCTACACTTATTACACGACAGAATTTTCTACCCTGAACTCTCCAAACTAAACTTTTCCGTAATGGTAATAACAAATTTCGCAGAGAGTCTTTTCAATGACTGTAAGCGAAGAAAGAGTTTCCCTGAAAATTAATTTATTTGCCTGTTTGAAAGTTCTACCTCCTTACCAGCCCCGCCCCCGCTCCCAGTTTCTCCACATTTCAATCAAATCTCAGACGTAGTTTAACAGTGTAAGTGGGTGAAGCCAGAAACGGTGTTAGGCACAGGCTGAAGTGGATGCATAGGGGACCCTCACCACCGGATTTCCTAATGTATAGCCAGCCTGGGAGCACGGCAACACCCACCTGTATTTAATGACTGTTACATGAGTCAAATCCTCTGCGGAACGTGCACTGCATTAAGCTCCTAATTACTAGTTTCAACTGAAATGCTTTGATGGCTGTTAAAACACTGAGAAATGATAACATAACAGAAGCTCTCAGGAAATGTTATTCTTAACACTCAACAGATTATCGATTCCTCTGCTGAGGGGCAGCAAAATAACGAGAGCTGCAACCTCAACCAGGCAGACCCCTCTCTCAATTAAAACCAACAGTAAACATTCTAACCACGACAAGAGGTGACATCCATCACCCCTGAAGAATGCTTCAATTAACACAACCAGGGACCCCCTTTGGCTGAACACAGTATTGAAAGCAGACTTCACGAGCACACTAATTTATGATAGGTTATTGGATAACTCTTGTTAATTATAGCTACACAATGTCAAAATTAATGATTTCCCCACCCTCTTTCAACTTGAGAATGGATTCATAACTTATAACAAGACTCAAAAGACGTGCAATTAATATTGTCAGTAACCACTTCACAAAGGAGATTTGTTAAAGGCAGGCATGTGGACACAATTAGTGTATCAATTAGTGTTGCTGTTACTCAATCTAAAAATTATTGAAAAACTCATAACTACGGCAAGGAAACAAAGCAAATCCACTCCCCGTCAATGAAATGAGCTCCTAACTGTGCCCCTCTTTCATTACTCTTTAGATCCAATTTGAATTTTGTTGGATTCCATGAATCTTTGCGATGTAATCAGAAAAATAAATGAACCTATACCAATCTGACAACCTGAAATGCCTCATTAGAGTGATGATGCTTTAATTGCTGTTAGCTGATCATAATGTAGAAAAAAGATAATTAATTAAAAAACAAAACCCCACTGTCATTGTTCATAGCACTTATTAATTTAAACTGAAGTTCCAATCTGGAAATCAACCTGTAAGAACTGCATTGAGATTTCTACGTAATCAGCAAAATTCTAACTTTCACATTGATCAGAAACCTCCATCCCACTCTGAAATTTAGCAATTATTAGTCCAAAGATGAGATTCAAATGAGGTCAAAAAAACTCAAGACTTGGGGAGCATTAGGCACCCATGGTGAAAACGGAAAACGACAAAACATAACCTTGTTTAAAGGCCGCTTTTCCCCAAAGGCTCTTAAACTAACTAGGTACCTCCTGTTTGATCTTAGTATGACTAGAGTTTTGCTTCTGGGGATGCAAAGGTTTTCCTTTATGTAGTTAGACAGACTCCAGTCTCTCATTAGAGCTTAAAAGACCCAGGAAATAGATGTGACTCTGCCAGAGGCCAGTCTGACACGCGTGAACAGTCCCGGAGCCACTGCGCTCCTTTTAATTAGTAGTGAAGACAGTTAAAATGGGACACTTCAGCTTTTTGCCATCCCAATCCCGAGAGGATCAAATTCTGATCTCCCACCACCAAGAAAGCACTGACACGCATCCTCTGCTCTGCTGATGCAAGCAGGGCAACTCCTTCCCTGGCATCAACAGCCCCCTGAGCAGAGTCCTCCCTCGCTCTCCCACCTCAAGAACGGCTTCAGAACTTGTATATCCATTCAGTCAAAACGAAGTGCCCAACTCATGGCTGCAAGAAGGCATCTAGCTTTGGTAGAGACATGGCACATCACACGCTTTCTAAATGTCACAATCCTACTGGCTAGCTATGGCAGCCCCAGCTTGGCGGGTTGCCTACTGTGAAATCATGCAAGCATCCACTTGGAAGAGATCTTTAAGATCATCGAGTCCAACCGTTCACCCTGCGCTGCCAGGGTCCCTAAACCACGTCCCTCAACACCACATCCACATGGCTTTTAAACACTTCCAGGGACGGGGACTCCACCACCTCCCTGGGCAGCCTGTTCCAATGCTGCACAACCCTCTCTGTAAAGAAGTTTTTCCTGATACCTAAACCTAGATCTCCCATGGTGCAACTTAAGGCCATTTCCTCTCGTCCTGTCATTTGTCACATGGAAGACCAATCCCCATCTCTCTACAACCTCCTTTCCAGAAGCCATGTGCTTCCCACACATTGCAGTGGAAACCTATTAAATGAGGGAATTTCACCCATGGGGATCCTTAGCATCAGAGATCGTTATACTGATGTCAACATGCCTGAGCTCCTCTTTGTATCTTACTTCCATTTTTAAAAACTCCTCTCATTTTGCTAATTGACTCAAAAGTCTTACTATAGGGGATATACTGAGAGATGATTTTGCAAAAAACCCCTAAGCTTCAAGTAGAATACTGCAGAATTTAAGTGCAAGAGGAAGAAACTGAATCCCTAGAAAAGTCTCCTGGCCCCCTTCAGGCAGATGTGGATCTGTATGCAAATTTGGGAGCCTGGCTCTCTTCTTCACTGACCTCCCATCTCAGTTTTCCACGGATATTCCAAGGCAGTTATCAGTGTGGATTCCACATCAATGCAACACATTTCCCCCAAAGAGGTTTCTGAATCAATTTTAATTCCAATAGGCTCAAATAAATGTTTTCAATTTGATTCAATAATCCATACACTTATAAAATGGCTTTTCCCTCATGTACTACAAAGCAAACATGGTTTATGTTTCTAACAACTTTGGCTAATAAAAAATTCTAATTTCCTATCCTGAATGGTACAAACACGTAATTTTTATTCACCTCTCAATGAACCAGATGATGTAAACAAAAAAATTAAAATCAGCCTTTAAGAGCATGACCAGGTAGCATTTTCCTGAGACTATCAAACTCTGGATCCATTACTTCAATAATGACTGAATAAAAGGCTAAATGAGTACTTGATTTTATTTAATGGCCTATTTTTTTAGATTATCCAGATTGATAATCTTAACATACAAAATGACAATTTGATATTATTGCGTTAATATTGAATTTACCTACAGTATATTAGACTTTCGCAGCTGCAATTCTACTTAAATAGCAGCTTCTCAGAGGATTACTCTAATTTACTAATGTAGGTTCTTGTCCTAACCCTAGTAATAATCCTTTAGTGTCAGAACAGAACACTCTTCCAAACCAGCTCTGATACAATGGAGAAGAGAAGGAGGAGTTGAGTATGACTAGAAATCTTACGGCTCTAAAAACATCTAACAGGAAATGTTTTAATAACCTCTTGTCAAAGAATTGCTTTGCATAGAACTACAAAAAGAGATTAATTGTTTCTAACACATAAGAAGAAATATTCAGTAAACCCTGTAACTTCGCAGTAATGTCATTTGCCCCACCTGCAGCAGGTATAGAACCATGTCCCTGTCACCCCAATATCAGCAGTCTCTGCATAGAGCCTAAAAACAGTTATAGGGAACCATACCAGAGCTTCAAGCACACATCCCACCCTGCTGCAGGGAGTCAGTTGATCCCCATCGCAGGACTTTATGTTTGTGCTCACCAAGTATCATGCAGTTCCTCCTGGACCTTCCCTCTAAGCTGTCCAGGTTATTCAATTGTTTGCTTAACTAATGATGTTACAGTGCCTTCAACTCAAGGTAAGCACTACCCCACCGAAGCACAGTCACACCAGCCAAATAATTATTGCGGGTTTTTTGGCTATTGTACCTCAATAAGAAGAGTAGTTTGCATTTATCTAACATTTTATTGTGTTTTATATTCATATGCCTTACAAATCTTAGAATAAGCTTTGTATTTTTTCAACACTTCAAATAAGAAACTTACTATATCCTCACACAGATATAAAGAGCGCTAAGGATTCAGCTGACACACTACACAGAGGAGTTTTGCTGAGATCAGGAAATAACCCTGACCTGAGTTCTAACTCCAAGCTAATCCTCATCCCCTTTCAGTCACCCCAGAGCTTCGGTGAGGGATGTATCTGTGGGGCAGACACTGCTCTTAGTGCTGTGAACTGCAGATGGCAGAACTACCACAATGGTAGATAACACGGGGAGAGCCTCTCCCTGCTCTGGGTGGAACTGGTTCTATGGCTGCTGAAGAAGTACAACAAAACCTGAGTCACCGGAAATACCCCAGAGATGCAATTTCTGTTTGTAAAGCAAACACTAATTTCTTGGGAATACCCAGTTCCATTGCATAATCAAACTTATTGATTAACAATATTAGAAACGTCATGTTAGTACTTGGTATCTGTCGCTGCTCACAGTTAATGAACTCAGAGGGAAAGGAACAAAATGTCCCTGTTTTTCACATGTCCATCATTCACAACATACGGAGGAGGGTTCATTTGTTAAAATACACACAAATACATACAACTCAGTGACAAGTAAGTCAGCACATCAAGTTTCTTCTGACTTCCAGTATGTGGGATTTGCGGAGCAAACAGTTAATTTTATATTTTGTCTGTATAAAGCATTCACCGTACCGCAAAGCCTTCAGATGGCAGATGCACTCGGACTGGCACGTATAAAACAGAACAAGATTACTTCTGGAGATGTGCTACTGCCGTATCCTGTCCCTTCAGTTCCTCTGATACCTGTACACGCTGCAGGGAGCTCTGATTGCTGCCACAGAATAGATTTTATACTTCTCAGCAGTAACGGTAACTCTCAGAATTTCCATTTGGGTGATAGAACCAGATTTTGTGCAGAGAAGCATTCAGTTGTTATGATTTATGAAAATGCTTTTTGAAGTTGGATGCTGAATATTTTATTAACATAACCATCAAGCTCCTAAAACTGTTGTTTGCTGTTCTCAAAAGTTTCACCCTCCAGCAGGAGAAATAACATAGGAGACACAGATCAAAAAGGTTTTATCCATATTGCAAAGAACTCCAATTTCCTGCCTGCCCAAAAATACTGAATGATCAAACAACCAAACCATCTTTACCTGCCTTGAACATCTCTCTTGCATCACCTTTCCATCTACATCAAAGTTTCCCTGTCTTTGCCTTTCCAAACTACAGGGTTTTTATCTTAAATGAATCATGTGTTCCTTGTGAGTTTAAGCCCAGAGCAGTCATAAGGATTCTAAACCGTCTTCCCAAACAAACGCTTAAAATTTCTTCATTGCTGCATCTTGTTTTAAAACGGTTAATATAAAGATTCCTGGTACGAAAGCTATAGCGAACACCACTTTGGTAGAATCACTGCAGTAAAAGGCACAGCTGCCCAGAAGCTGAACAAGTATCTAAGCTGAGTAAACTTTACAATACACATATACATGAGCAAAGATGAGGATTCTGTCTAAAAAAAAAAAAAAACTCTTCAGCAATAAATGGCTAAATTACACATCCACAAAAAGAAACAGAATGACAAACTGAAAAGCTCACATGGAAGTTAAAATCTCAAGTATTAAAACTATTAAGTACAAATGGCTAAATTACACATCCACAAAAAGAAACAGAATGACAAACTGAAAAGCTCACATGGAAGTTAAAATCTCAAGTATTAAAACTATTAAGTACAATTTTTTTTCTTTTTGTTTTACTTTTTTACTTGAGCAATCCATTTCCAATCTCAATTTCGTTATCTGTATAGGTTTAAGATGGCTACACAACACGAATTTCCACTAGAATTCAAGCTTTTGGTCTCCAAATTCATCAGTACTTAAAACCATAAGCAATAAAAATACTAATAAAAACCTAAGGATAAAAATCCCTATTAAAATCTTTTAGTACTCCTATTCATAAGCACCAAATTCATATCGTCCCATTTCTCATGCTTATTGGTCTACAGAACTGCCCTACAATCTGATACAAAATTGTAAATACAGATATGAACGCATCTGACCATGCATTTCTTCATAGCTTCTCCTTAATTTTGAGTCTTCCCCCCTCGTTCATATTTCCTTCACTAGACTACATGTAATCTCTCGATAGATTGCTACAGAGTTCTCTATAACTTCACAAAGTGTCAGTAAGATGCAACCTCCAGTAACAAAGTGCATTTAAGCTCTGGAACAAAGGGTTTTTAAGAAAATTTACTTATCAACAGAGAAACAGAGATTTTTAGAATTGTATTTCCACTTGCGAAACAATTGTAATATAGAGAGTAAAATTCATGAACTGTAAAACCTAAGTTCTTTCTTACATTTTAAATCTATTTCAAGAAGATATATCGTTAATGTCAGAGAATCAAATTCCATCTTCCCATACCAGACTTCCACTGGGCTTAACAAATTTTACTTTCACTGAGCATAGTGATAATAGAAGAATCACAGATGCATAAACAGTGGCTGATATAGGAGCTGATTAAAGTACAAAACGCATGCAAATAAAGAGAAATGAGTCACTACCTTTCTTTTTGGAGTCTTTCTTTGTGCTGGTTTTAACAGCCACTTGAAGTTCTGTCTCAGTTGACATCCTATATCCTTAGTCCTCTTCACACAGATCCACGATCTCGGTCAGGCTCATTTAGAACGTCTCTCCAAGAGAATAATTTAGCCTTTCAGATACTATAACCCAAACAGTTCATTTCATTCACTCCCTTTGAGTGCTGTTAAAGAAGGAAACAAAAAGTAATGGTCATGTTCTGGATTTAAAACATTAAGGGGAAAAAAAAAGCACAAGCCATTGCAAACCTACTGAGGAAGAAACCTTTGACGTCCTCCAGCTACAGAATCAATCGCCCACAATTTTAGATGCTTAAACACAGTCATCTAGTCCTATTTGAGATGTTTTGGTGTATCTGAGATGTCTTCACAGTCTACAGATACCACACAAAGCGTACAGAACCCTAACAAAGTGTACCCTAACCTGTACTTGAGGACCCGCCGCTGGAGGACAAATACTACGATCCAAGAAGTAGCTGGAAATGTCACCAAAAGCAGAAAATTCTGCAAGGACTCAATTCTTACATGAAACGATTCCAAGGTAAAAACATACTGCACCACATAGTAAGTTCAGATTTTCACTCCTCAAATGCTCTTTCAATGCTTTCGTTCTTGAACAAAGACAAATGAAAAACATATTCATTACTCATGCTGAGAACATCATACTCTGCCACTCCTCTTGCTTATGATAATGTTTCCAGTACAAAAGAATCTGCCTCCATGTAAACAAAGCTGTAGTTCTTAACACTTATCTAGTAATTTTTCTTGGGAAGATGCTCTGAAAATTAAACCTACAAAACACAGAGGCAGAGAGGGCAAACTGTTAACATTTAGGGAGCAAGCCACAGCTTTACATAACGTGTACTGTTGGGAAGTTCCCAAAGGCACCGGCTGTGAACCCACCGCAGTAACCGCAGAAACGTAAAGCTGCAAGCAGGACTGGGCATGGATGGGCTGTGAAGGCAAAGAATACACAAAGAATAAACAACCCAACACAGGATGAGCCACGGTTCTTACTGCTGGTCCTTCTTGCTTTGAAGGATGAGCCACCTACTTCAGCCAGTCTGTCGAGGGCAAAGGACCACACTGTCCTGAAGCCATTTGTCATGATGTCCCCTCCCTGAATACTTCTTCTTACTGGCCTTTCTTTTTGCGAAAAAGTTCTTATTATTAGCACAATTACAGTGAAGTCCATCTGGCCTGTCTGAACAGCTGCCCAGTTATTAAATACGCATTTAATACAGAAATTAACCCAGCGTATCAGCTGGTTAGCTGGCCAGAGATTAACTACAGTTAGAGTTATTTACTAACGTCCCTTCTCTTGCATTTAAGAAAGTAAGACACTGCAAATACTGAAATAAATTTGACAGTTTAAATCACTTTTCACAGTAAGGGCTGTGAATCCACTAGTACTTTCAAATCCAGGCGCTTTTAACGTTTTAAAATGCTTCAGTAACATTACACTACCATGCACCATCTGAAGTGATTTAATATTGCTGAAGTGTGTCAGGGGCTTTCTTTAATAAGCTCTTCAAATCTGTATGTGCATCATAGAATATTCAAAGATAGCTTTTCAAAATCTCCTGAACTGATTTTGAAATACAAAACTGCCTGTTCCTCCTTTATAGAGTCTGAATAAGTGGCTGCAGAGCAAAAAGGAGGAAAACCATCTTGCAAATCCAAGTTGCAGTGCTTGCTAAATACACCTTCTTGGACACATGAATAAACTAAAAGCATTTTGATTCACATGCTTACTTAGGAAAACAGTAGAAAACAACAAAGCAATGATCACAGAGAGAAAAGAGTAAGATAACAGCCCCCAAACTAACAATCTGGCAGGATCTGAAGGGCTCCTCAGCCAAATCCATGGGCAGGGAGACGTCTCTCTCCCAAACACAGACATGGTGGGACATCCTGTGCAGTGGCCACTGGTCCCTGGCACAGATCAATGCCTTTGCTGTGCTGTGAGGGAACCACCTCACCCTACTGTCAGAGTTGCTCTGCGCTTACGCTTGAAATCCCCCCAGCAAACAGGGAGAGAAGCACTGCAGAGAACAGATGTCCCTCACAACCCCCATCGCCTTCCCCTCCCCCTGCACACAACCCAATTTAATAATATTTAGTTTTACAGCACAGTGGGGATGCATCAGTCTTTACAGCTCAATGGCACTTACTTAAAGCATCTCTCAAGTCACAGCTGGATTGACAGTTTATTTTTCTGGAATTTGGATTTAGAGAACTCTGTAACTTTACAAAAAGCACTGACATGAACGACTGAACAAAAGGAAAATGTTTATAATAGGTGCATTTATAATAAAACCAAAACAAAGAAAAACTAAAACCAAAACCAGAATACCCCCGGGGCAGGAGTTAAGCAAGTTTTAATGTCTCTAAAGTCTGTTGTGGGTTCAAAGCATCAAGAACTTCACCTCTTCTTGTCAGCTTCTTTCAACAGGATGGCTGAAATATCAGCGTCTGAATGCCACCAGATATTTTAAAATAACAACATATCACTGCTCTCTCATCTGAAACTCTCCAGAAAAGCTCTATACCCTTGAGGCTATCCCACTGAGTAAATATTTTTTAAAAAAAATGCACGTCTGGTTTTGGACAGGTTCACATATTGATTTACTTTAAAACTTAATCAGGTCACACTCTCACAGGCTCGTAGATCCTTGAATAAAGTAATGGGTATCTGTAAAGGAGCACATAAACATCTGTCAGAAGCAAGCTGTAGTTCAAACTGAATTTGCTACAGAGACAATTCCTCCAAAAGTATAGGTCTTTATGTAAGCTACATTAGTAAACTTTCATATACTGTCCATATTTCAGCCGTTTATTACCCAGATGAGAATGGCAGTCAATCTGCTCTTCACTGCAACAGCTTTTATTGTCTCCTCCAATCTAGGTCACCGTTGTTAACTACTACGGTCTTTCAACTGTGGGAAGTACTGCAGCACGTGTTTTATCAATGAGATGCTATTTTCTTTGATCAGTTCTGCCACATTTCTCTCCCTGCTCTAAAGACAAAATTTTGTTAGCTGCATTTAAAAAAGAATAATAAAAAAATCCATCATCTCACACGTCTCCACTGTAATGATCTTCTGTGCCTTGTTACTGTTCCAGCTATTACAACGGTATGTGCATGCCTCAGCTTTCCCTAAAGAGGATTCAGAGCTCTTCGTTTTAAGAAAATACTGACATTTTCTGTTCCCTTATTAAGTGGCTACAGCAGGAACACAATCAGCACATTGCGGAATTAACTGGCTTTTAATTCCAAGAGAAGTCTTAAGCCTGCACTCTTGTATTACTCCCACACCAGCATAAAACCTAAAGCCTTAGTGAGGAAATATTTTTGTAAATTCTCTTTGCAGTTGGGATTAAGACTGGTCTGACTTTTTACACACAGGGAAATTAGCCACATGTTCCACCCACCTCCCCTATGTATTCGTAGAGCAACAACTTCTGTCAAATCATTTGCCAACCATGCTTGAGTGAGCGTGTGAAGGGGTTATTAGGCGACTTCCCCTGGCCCATGTTATGAAGGAGGTCAGACAAGATGATCATAATACTTCTCCTCTGACTTTAAAACACATGAATTTACTTATTTTCTTCAAGCTTCAGAACTTAACAAGTCCCCTCCCCTGAAACCAGCTTCCATCTGCTTATGTAACAGAAAATCAGTCTCAGAACGGATTTGTAACTAAGCCCTGGCATTCCTCAGGTATTTAAGTTCTCCACAGCCCCAAAGTGGGATTTGACAAGAGCACGGTACCTCCCAAAACCTGCTTTGACAAAACAAGACCCATGCCACCATCCTTAGTTCTTGCCTTTATCCCTCTCAAGTCTTGCAGTTCATTTTCCTTCCTCTGAAGCACCCAATATAATCACCTGTAAGGGAAAGTTGCCGCTCACGATTTTCCAAGTGTTAAAAAAAGCCCAAACATACTAAAAGGGCAAAATGTAAGTGACAAAATTATTTTCCAAGTGCTGTGATCCTGGAAAAGTGAAAACAGTTCAAGCACAAAGGACTACTATCCAGGGAGAAGAACGTTACTCATCAACTTCTGACCACAAAGCTGAACACAAAGAACTTTGGTGGGACTGCACATGAACAGACAATGGAAAAACCCATCCTGGCTATCAGCACCTTTTATATCCTCCAGAGAGAGGAGGCCAGGAAACCCTTTGGAGCTGCCAGCGCTATCTTGTACTCATCAGCTCATTTCCCCGATGGTCAAGTCTTGTGAACATCCTGTGGGAAGCTACTTGGTATCAGAGTATGAATCTTTCACAGAAGGCGCTCCAGTAATTCCAAACTGAAACCCAAGGGACTGCTCCAAAACCCACTGATAAATGCCAGGCCATAAGGCCTTTAAGAACCAGAAAATAAGGAAGACAAGGTAAAAGAGTGAGCTTAAGATACTGACACAGAGGAGAAAATGAAGAGGAAAAGAAAATCAAACAGGAGATGTTTGTGTAGATACTTCATTAAAGCAAATTTTGTTAACAATCCATTTAGCAGCAAAACCGATGCCAGCTCATGCATTAAAACTCTGGCTACCCGCAAAAGAGAACAGTCCCCAGTAGACTGTTGCACATGCCCAGCCCCTCTTCCCCGGTCTTGTCGTTTTCCCACAGAACAGTGCAATGAACTGTTTCTAGTGACAAAACCAAACGATTCTCTCATGGCACGGCATGGCTATCACTCACTGCTTTTCCCTGCAGTCTCCTTACTGGTACTTCTGTAGCCTCTAACAGTGACTCGTACTGTTCACGCGCACAAACTGAGATCCTACAGAGAAATTCATTCCCCCAGCAGACCTGAGGAAAGGCAAGTGCCTGGCTTAGCTCCTCAAATCTCCCGTCATAAACTGCAAACGCTCCTCTGAAACCCAGCACCCTGCTCCTTCCTCCCGCTACCCCCCAGAGTTACACAGCTTGCCAAGACTCACAACTGCCTCCATATTTCATACTTAGGTTTTGTTTGCTCTACAATGAGCAAGTACTCCCCATAACCTCTAATTTTCTGTATATTAAGATAAAAGGAGGTGATTTATGCGCTTTCTTATGCTGCCTGTACGATGTCTGCAGTGAGATACCAGACCAATACTTCCTAATTAAATCTTTTTAATTCTTCTGACATCAGAAAACCACTTAGCGCTCAAACTGTAACATTTAATTTCCCATTGTATATAGCTCCTATTTGTTTAACTGTATTTATAAAATACTTCGCTTACCTCCTGAAAACAAGGACCTTGTTTGTAAAAAACCTACATCTAACTAAGGCCAATAACACATTTTACTGAATTTATTGTGGTTTGCAATATGCTTCATTAGTTTATCTCTAGGGCATCTTTCAGGCATGCTACTCAGTTTTTCAGATGGTGTAAACAGCACCATTGAAGCTGATTTACCACTACAAGAGCATCTTGCCAAAAACTGACCTATAAAATATTTCTAAAGTAAGACATTTATTCATACTCCAATGACGGCAGGAATAATTATTAAAATTCCTCCTGGAAATCACTCCATGTAGTGGTGAATACTACACCTCACCAATTACTCACCAGAAGTGCTGTGAATTTTGTACTCACTAGAAAATGCTGACTGGGTTAAAAAGATGCTTTTCACAGGATTGAATTGATTTAATCAACATTTTAAATAGTAAATAACTAACATTTCATTTTAATATTACAGTTTCTATTTTATATTATAGAGGACAGCACTCTGGAAACAAAGGCAAAACAGAGCACATCATCCTCACTGTAACACAATTTTTGAAACACACTTTCAAAGTATTTTGCATTCAGAAAAAAGCACATGACACCAGTTTATAACTTCTCTCAGGAAGGATATACAGATACTCTTGAGAAAAACTGGCAGATTCGAGCCAGTTGCTGAGGAACAATAGAAAAATACTTGTACTTTTTCCTTCCATGCTTTCAACATGAAATTCATTCTCTTAAAAGAAATAATCACAGTGTCAAGACTTTTTCTTTTTTGTTTTTAATAAAGAAAAAGATGACCAAAAAGATCCACCAAGCATTTAGAATTCAGGACTTGCTGCTCTCCCCTTTCCGCTCTATTGCTGCCAGAGCTGGTGCTACGTAATTCCAGTGCTGCTGTGGTCCCTCCAGTCGGTCTCAGTCTGATTTCCAATAATCAGCTATCAGCTTCAGCTCCATGAAATATCATTCAATGTCCCTGCCACAGGTTTTGTGCACACCCACCTCTTCTTTGAGCTAGGTCTATACTTGGGAGCATTATCAGGCAATGTGAACAGCACTGCCTTCAGGAGCCTTGCAAGGCTGAAGGGGTCAGAATCAATCCCCTAGTCTACTGCCACAGAAAATTAAGGGCTGGAAATCGAAATGGAAATGACAATTATTAAAAGCAGTCATGGCAGCCCTGTATGCCGTCAGTTCCATAAGAAAGCACGCAAGTCTGCCGAACAACTGCATTTGCAGCCTGGAAGGAAACAAGTCTGTCCTGGAAAAGGATAGATACACACAGACTTCCAGGCATCCTCCGCCCGGACCCCAGGAAGGCAGCGATTCACAGGCTTGTGTTCACTTCTCTGCCTTTGTAGCAGGGAATGCACCTCCATAACTAAAGCCTGCTGTGCTGGGGGTAAAAATACAACACACATTGTTCCTTTACGCACACTTTTCTGCTCTGAGATGCGGAATTCCCCTCAAAGTGCTACCTGGAAGCTTTTGCAGGGTGTTATGTAAAAAAGAGCACTGTCTCTGAATGGGCCAGGCTTAAAACCCGCTCACCACTCTCCTGACAGAGAGAGACTGCTCCCTCACTGGGTAACGTAGGAATTTGTTCAGATTGGACGAAAGATTCCCTGTGCTCACAGTGAAACCGAATTACTTAAATGCTTTTCCTATATGAGTTGCATTAAAACAAGACTCTACTATACTCAGACTACTACGCTGCTGACCCTGAAGCAGAAAAGAAAAAGAACTTCTGTGCAAGAACAAACAAGAAACAGAACTTGGCACTGCTACAAACCCTGCCCAGGCTCAGTCTGTCTGCGTTCCACTAGCAGAAAACTGCCTCACCTCCATTAAAGTCAATAAAGTCACACCAGCACAAAATCAATAGCGTTACATTTGACTTATATTGGCGTAACTCCATTGATTTTAATGGAGTTGGAGTTACACCAATTTTATGCTGGTGTATCTGCATTAGTGTCAGTGAAGTTACGCCAGCGTGACTGATGTAAACACCACCAGACCAACCAACCCCTAGATGTCCAAAATTCAATGTCATTAACTCCAAAGCAACAAGAAAATGCAAACCTGTACATTACCAAAGCAGGGTCTTTGGAATTTATTTTTGCAAAGCAGAACAGCTCTTCTGTGATCCTCTCAGCACTAAAGAAGCAGAGAAGACTAAGAAGGGAAAAAGGTCAAAGTACACAGTTGGGATCACAGTATTCTGTAATTAGAGCTGTTAAATGATTACTAAAGCACAGTGGAGCAATCACCACACTGAAGGAAGCGGAGAACTGTGCAGTCAGGAGCATCACTAGGGAGAAGGTAAAAGCAATGTCAGAGACACCTCGGTCTATATTTAAATGCAAATTCCTCACAATCAGAACCTGTGCCTTCTAATTGGAAGAAAAGGTTATGGAATGAAATGTCTCACATCCTGGACAGCTCAGCAAGTTTTTAACTGGCACAAGAGGTTGAAGGCAACTTACTCATCTCCTGTTCTTTTAGAAATATCTTAATTCGGTTCCTTTTTTTCTTTTTTAAATTTTAAGATTACTTTATTAATCTTACGAGTGATACTGAACCAGGACTCGCCCTCTCATTCATTATAAATAAAATACAGCACAATAGTTACACAAGATCCAACTTAAGCTATCCTTTGAAATCCAAAGCAGAGCTTGAAGTGATGCTTTATACTGGCCTTCCTAATGGATATGGATTTTGCACCCACTTTTTCAGGTCCCTTTGAGACTTGATCAGTCACACAGGTTAACCTATACATTGTGCCCTTCGATTTTCTGAATGCTTCCCGACATTACAGCAAAGCACAGCAAACTTTCCTAATGTCAACAACAACAAAAAAACCCCTGTGCCAGGATCTTTGTTCACTGCTATTTTTCAACACTCAGCCCTCGCTCCCTGACAGTTAAGTATTAGGAAAACTAATCAGCAGACTTCACCTCACTGTAAATGGACTTTTGATTTATTACACCAAACCATCAGACTTCTACCAAAGTTCATTGACCAGCAGAGCAAAGGAGAAAAAGAAAAATGTGTGAATTTAAACATACAAGCAAAAATTATTTTCACATTGCTGTCTCGCAACCAACAAATACCAATAAACTAAATAGTCTCAGAAGTAAGTTTTAGCTACAGAAATATTTTGGACAATTCTATTTAAATACTCCAGTCTTCAAACCAGCATGTCACTCATGACGGTAATTCCACATGCCTGCTAAGACGAAGAGCAGTCAGACTTCTGAACAGTACCAAACAGAAGTATTTGAGACAACTACTAGTTTTCTAGAGGAGTTTCAAACCATAAATAATTTTCTTGAATTCACTTATCTGTGCTCATCTCATTTGTGAATGCCATGCCTTGTATCTGATAATGTTATACGCTGTTCTGCAAATGCCTCTGCTTTCTATCAGTAAGAATGTTAATCACTTTAAAAAGGAGGAAACACCTCCCATAAGAAGTCAGGCTCTAAAAAATTCTAAATAATAAAATAATTATTTCTAATTTATAGTAATTTTCAGCTGGAAAATATACTAAAGGGGAAAAAAAATACCCACCCAACAATCTAACCCTTGAAACTACGTGGCTCAGGTGTTGTTTTCTGTATCATAATTCCATACAAACACCCATACATGGAAACACACCAGTCTGCTATCCCCATGCAACTGGAGAGGTCTACACGACCACATCATGCACTTGCAGAGTCAAAGCCTCAGTAATCGGTCAGGTTAGGGACCCTGTAAAAGGGATTTATGTAAATGAAGAAGACAAAATCAAGACACTGACAGGCTAGAATGTCAAGGGAAAAACCAAAGATGCTCTTGATTATTCAGATGGGGACCTCTGAAGCAGCCAAATGAGTATATGGATCTGCACACGTGGTAACACATCACAAACCCATACCTATTTTCTAAGCGTTTTTAAAAATCACCCAAGTAGCATGCAGGGAGGAACCATTCACCTTCTACTGTCACGCTACAGTTTATTCTCTCTTGGAAGCAATTACAGGACAAATGCCAAGCCACAGAAGGTATTTTTCCAGCAGCAGCATCTGGCTTCTTGGCAGACTCCTCAGGCAATTTTATGGGAAGCTTTAGAGATGCTATTGGGTCAGTCCTCATTACATCGCTCATGAACTGTCTGGCGGTTTCTTCTTCCTAGATGTCATAATCCTTCTGCTTTACCTTGAAGGAATTAGCGCACTTTTATCCACTTCAAAAAAAGCTGACCTGCAAGGCATTTAGGGGCTATCTACAGAGACGTAGGAAAAGCCACGGGTCTAAATCTCTGTATCTTCGAGACAGCAGCATTTCAGCATCCATTGCCTAACACATCATCAAGAAAACAAGCAAGCCATGCACAAACTGTGTGTGTGTGTGTCTTACCGGTGAACTGAATACATTCCTTAAGATTAAAGGAAAAAGCATAAGATGCATGAAAAATTAATTAGTAAAAAAAAAAAAAAGTAAGCTGGGGCAACAGCAAATATGTGCCTTTATTTAGTATGACCTGCTCTAATATAGCACTGTGCTGTCTTCACTGTATCCCGTAGTAAGGGCCAGCGCACGTGACGTCAAGGAATGCTTCTGGCAGACAGCAAGCATAAATTGAAATACAAGGGTATCTGCTAACTCAACAGAAGAAAAACAATTTCTGAGAACCTGCTGCTTGTAACTCCCCCATCAAAGGCAGAGCCTCAGAGGGTGGAAGGAGCATGTGGAAGTAAGGACAGCCCACGTCCTTTGCTCTCCCCACTGCCCGTCCCTTCCCCCTCGCCAAGCCCAGCAGCTAACATCTACATTATTCTGCAGCTGTGATCATGATTAATCCTCATCCAGAAGGATGAAACACAGGATGCTGGTTTTACCCTCCCTCTTTGCATACCAAAAAAACTGAGTCCACAACAGCTTTAATGTCAATTTAGAGCAGTCTTCTAGAATTAAGACAGAATGATATAAAAAGTGTCTTTACAGTCCATAACACAGGTAGGATCCTCCTTTATTAAAAGACTTTTGTGCAATTACTTACAAGAAATATACTCCTTAATTAAAAAAAAAAGAAATACAGATGTGTTCATTACTTTGCTTTTTTTTTAAGACTTTCTCACAAAGACATGCCTGAATGTCATCTCTGTCATCTTGTTGTTTTGGTTTTTTCCTTCTTCCAAGTGTTTTCAGAGAGGTTAGAGTAAGAAACTCCCACAAAATCCTGTACCAGGTTATTTTTTAGGAGAAAAAATCCTAAAGCCTAAAGGTAAATATTAGAGGCACAAGAAATGTACTCTACAATTTAATAAAGGGTTGCGGATCTTGCATTTTCAGTAATGGGAGTACACTGATCAACATGAGAGGACTGGCAGCACTAAGAAAGATGCACATATCCAGGTCAAACAAAAAGCCAAATGGAGCTCTGTCATCAGCAGAGTGCAACTAAATCCAAGCAGACACAGAATTCAGACTTGGCTAATGCGAATTGACTAATATAATTCCATTTTATGCAGGGCAAAACATATTCTGATTACAGGCCAGTGGTGCTCACAAGTTCTAAATTTAGGTATCATTAGGGCCAGGTGAACCGTTATGTGAACTAATCTGAATTTTATTCATATCAGAGATTTGTGCTATCCATAAATTAACTTCTCAGATTTAAACTGTGTACTTCACACATCTTTTGGATATCCTCACTCATTAATTAAAATTTCTGCAGAATCACAGTACACATTGACAATGCAGCCTGGGTTTTAAAAAGCTGTGCGACAGCACACACTGGAAAACCAATTATTTAGGCTCCAGTACCTGAAGAGAAGTTACTGGCACACTACAAACCAAGCCATATTTTAGAGGAGATCTAGCACAGATTCCCTTGTTTCTGCAAAGCACTAAGCAGCCTCAGTGATCAGGTGAATATGTGAATATGTGCTGAGGACCACACTTCCAGAGATGCCCCAGGTTTCACTGGCTACACAAATGAGATGGACGTTGCACACTTCCAGGGCTTTCTGGACGCAGTGAAGATCTACACCATTTTTCTAAGCTGTCTTTGATTATACAGTCTCAACAATGCATGTATGTTGAGAGAGCAATCAGGAATAACCATGAGTGTATTTCCGTACAGCAAAGAAAATCAATTAAAATTTAGGTGAAATGTTGATCTACCTTGTGCTCTGCTCTCCTGAAGCACCGGGTACACTGAAAACAATGTACATGACCCTCAGGGACATTACAACCTAATCTGGAATAAAGACTCTGCTATAATGAAAACCAGTTGTTTAGCCAGCCGAGTTTAACAGTAAAAGGTGAATAATTACAATAAGAGGGAATTTCGGAATGCAGAATTTAATTACTTCACTTGGAAGGCAGCCAGGACCATTAGGAGAAGCACCCATGCCCTTGTGAAGGGACCATGGGAACTCAAGTGACCTCCTGTAGTCAGGCCCTCAGCTCTATTTCTCCTTTGACCAGGGCACCCTTGGCAGCCACGTGCCCTTTAGCTAAGCCCCCAGGAAGAACACCAGCTCCAAAATTACAGCGTCTCCAGCAGCTCCTTGGGTGTTTCCTCACGATGCCCAGCATTAGGCAGGCCTGGTCTTGCCCAGTTTGTTGTATCATCTCAGTACAATCTGGCGAGACCGTAGATGATGTCCAGTTAAAGCCGTTCAGATAAATATGCATTCAGTTATTGCCTATGTGTCACTTCAATATTTTGGTTTGTTTTGGTTTTTTCAGTTGCACAGACTAAATAGCAGGCAGCAATAATATTAGTTCTGGAAGAAGTGTGATGTTTGTGTTACCCACTCAAGTTAATTAATGAAAATTAATGAAAATAATGACAAGACTTACAAAAATCAGAGATGATTAAGAACTTGAAGACCATCCTACCCATTTCTCTGCCAAGGAGGATTTGTTCTTTACAGCACATTCTTCTGTTGTTCATCAAGCCTTTAAAATCAAGGCAGCAGCAAGAGTTGCATCTCCTTCCTTCAGCGGTGATCATATATTCAGAGTGATTGGGAGGAAGATGTAAAGCACAAGAATAGAGGTCCCGTCAACTTTGTATCATTATCATGAGTTAACCGCTAGGAGATTATCTTGAGTAATTACTCTCATCCCTTACTGCACACATGTTCTGAATACCTGTAATCCTCACACAGCTCAACTCAATCAGTGTTAAAGCAATCCATGCCCTTCAGGTAAGATCTAATGGTAAAATTACCACCGTGTTTATAACCCATACTATTACATTCTCCATTATTAAATATTGCTTATTATTTTGTACTTAAAGCCAGGGAGATGGAATTTTATTGCTTGCAAATCATTCTTACATTAGTCTTAACGCTGTTATAACTTCACTCTGCTTTTCCAGATAAGCTTTTTGCTTTCTGCATATTTAATAGTAACTCTAATTATCTCTACTTGATTACCTTCCTCTTGCAAAGCTTTTTCTAAAGTATCATCTGCAGTGAATTCTTCATCCTACTTAGATATTTAAGATACATCATATTCTTTAATTTTAACAAGAGGTGTTTCTTTTTTTGAAAAACATGCCTGCTCCGTTCCATCTTCAGATATATTTTTTCCAAAAGGGTAGACTACTGATTATTACATTGGCCATTGTAACAGTACAGAACAGTGCCTAGCAATAAAGTCAATTAAAAAAAGAAAAAATAAGAGACAGACTATGGACATGGTATCAGATCAGCAAAGAAAAGTTCTGCTCATTGTCTAAGAATATTGCATCTTTTACAAACTACGCTTGTAAGAGTTTTCTGGATTTATTTCCAACCACGCTTGCAGGAATAGCTTTATACTTCCAGTTCAGAGGAACACAGAAGCTACATGTAGCTGCAGAGTAGCTACAATTCATGACATTTAATGCATTAAGTTGGGCAATCTATTCAGAGAAATGCACGTTACAGTAGCTCAAAACACAACAAAATTTGAGTCAAAATGAAAGTTTCTTTCAAGGATTTTATTGGTCTTTTTAGTCACTTTTGTAGAGATTTTGCTATTTTGATTACTGACAACGTATTTTGGTTTAATTAGAGTGGTGTTCGGTAACACCAAACATGGTTCAAGTTGCCTGATATTTCCTGACATTATGAATTCTCTTTTTAGCTCCCTGTAACTTTACCAAACCAAAGTTTACCTCCTGGTGCTGACGTCTTGCACAGCACAAAGCAAAAGCAATGATACATACAGTTCAGCCTCCAAGACCTCTTCCAGCCGTTCTGAGGCATGAAATCACCCCTTCCTCCTCCCCCCGTCCTCACTAAGCAGCAAAGCTTCTTAAAGACAGTGGCTGCCTTTACCACGCAAACCCAATTTCGATCTTCCAGCACAGATCTGTTCTTTTGTAGCAGGACTTTATGTCAAGAGAAAAGAGACTATGTGACTGCACACACAACTTCGTATTCACCTGCCTTTCATGTGGACAGTGTTTAAATTCTGCATTTCTTTACTGATGTGCTTGGCTCTGTGATAGTAATTTACATTTTTATGTATATGTGTAATAACATACAGGAAAAAGAGGCAATGCAGGTGTACCACAACCATATGGCAGTGTCTCCTGGAATTCAGCTTACCGGCTGTGTTCTTTCAGCGCCTACTCCTGCAAAAGTTACTTTAGCAACATGAAGAGTCTGGCAGAAACAACTATCTCTCAACAAGAATTTGGCAGAGAAGGAGAGGAAAACAAAACCAGAAGTCCAGTTGTAACTTTCGGGTCTGCTTGAATAACAGCAGTAGCAAAAAGCACTTGGAAAGACAAAACACGATCTTGAGGCCCCAAAAGCTCACAGAGGGCTTCTATTATAAGCACTGCACAAGTTTATTAAATCAAACCAACCACACAAAGACACGGTAGTCCATCTTTGAGCCAAAGACTTTCCAAGGAAATGTGACAATCAGCCAAGCAAAAAAGCTTCTCTCTCATCTCTGATCCTCTCCACAAAACATACACCATTGAAGACTGGTGGTACTTCATCTACCACCACCTCAGAAGACGAACGAAGTTCCATGGTCACTCCTGAACCAGCTGGTTTCATGAACACCACTGTCAAGAACGCAGGGTGCTGGTTCTACTAGCTCTGGCAAGTCTATCAACAGGGCTGACCTGACCAAACCAATCGACTGGGAAGAAATAATTCTGCTGCTGTGCACATTCAGCACCAGGTTATACTGTGAAGCAGCCCGGCTGAAGAAGGCAAGACTGTTTGGCAGACTAGTTTCCCATAGGGAGGCTAGCTCAAGTTCCTGTAACTGTCCAAGATGATGACAGAGGGGGCATGAGGGCCAGTTCAGAACACCTGCAATACAGCCTCTGGTTCAAACAGACAAGAAAGGATATCCAGCTATGTTCTGGACAAGGTTTTATTTTCCATTTATCTTCTCCAGATTGATGACTCCGAAAGGAATACATGCCTTGAGACCCACAGCAGAGACGTCCTGTCATGATTTATGCTTTACTCCTCTGCTATAATGCTACAGCTCTGGTAAGAGCAGAAGCAAAGTGTATCAATTCTGCCAGCTGGGTCCACCCGCAGGGATGATCCTGCGCTGGAGTCAGTACCATGCAGCCAGAGATGGCTCCTCACCAGAACCGAACAGCTCAGAAACACTGCAAGGAGAATAACCGAGACAGATCCACAGTGACCTTCACAAAGATCTCCACACTGCTGGCCATGATTTACGAGGAAGTTACATTGGTAACAAATGTATTAGCAGGTTGAACACCTTCTTAAAACAAGTACTTCATGTTAATAAGAGCCTTTAAATTACTTTTTTTTTTCAGCAGGTCTTAGCATTCCTATCAGGACTAAAGTAGAACTGAAGACCAATTGATGTCACCAAGTCGTAGGCAAATACAGGTGAGGATGCCCAGCCTTTCAGCAGCAAAGTAACCCTCTGCTAGTCTAGTCAAGACCAAAACACAATAATATGCATAATATTATTGGAATAATAACGCTGTCTGAAGTAACGCCCTTATTTTCTTTTTTAATGTGAAGTAATTTGATTCTATTTTTATCCACTAAAGAACATTTAGATTATCAGATTGAAAAAGTTTATTCATGGCTTTGTATCTATATGACTATTACAAGACCCTCTCACCTGCTGCCCATATAACTAATCAAATCAAGGCAGAAATTACTTTTAGTCTTGGAAATATTTTACAATCATCATTAACATGTATGATTTCATCTTATTTTAGTTATGAGTCCAAAGTTGTATCCTGAATGCCATTTCCATAAAAATTGAGTGCCAAATATTACCTAGTTCCAATTTTACTGTCTATTTAAAAACTTCCTGACAACGTTCAGGCAAATTAAAATTAAACATGAAGCAAAGCCTTTGCATACCACCATAATATTTCAGGCAACAATTTCAAGAAAGGAAAGGCAGAAAACAGACTGTGCATATATACTACAGTTCAAAATAGATTCCTCGCATCAAACGGCATAATTTTACTTTTTCCATTAAAGAGTTATTTTAAGTCTCCT
>NW_010394149.1:71114-79109 GCF_000710305.1 Buceros rhinoceros silvestris
GAATATATTTACATGCATAATGAAAATTCTTCAGTGGTTCTTTTTGAATTACTACATATGCTCTAACACTGCATACACTAATAATGTACACATATATACAAATCCACACATAAATGTATGCACTCATGCACGCAATATTCATGCGAAAAGAATTAATGGAAGTTCTAGACTGGATGCTAGCCCCTGTAAATATGTTCAATGTGAACAGCATTTATGGCTGGGTTCATTAACTAAAAATGCTGTTGTTGTCTGCACAATCCGTGTTGCTCACATAGGAACAGATGACATGTAAAATGCTAATTTACAACTCAGTTCTCTTCAATTCACCATCAAGGTCTCCCTCCACTAGGAAAATCAGTGGTTGCTTACTACAAGCCTCACAGAATAACCTGAGCTGAGACCTCACTCAGCAGCTGAAGACAGAACTCTGCAGGCAGTCTTCTCCAAGAAAAGAGAAAGAGAAGGAAAAAAAAGGGGTTCAAATGAGCTCCAAACACATTTTCTGACATGCCGTCATGCAAAAATGATATCCCTAAAGCCACAGTCCACCATTACTGACAAATGTTCCACCCTCCAAGAGAACAGGCGTTACACTCATCACCTTTCTATTCCTCAGTCCTTTTCTCAAAATCCCTAGCTCAGGAGCATCTGCAGTCTGAGAGGTGTGCTCACATCCAACTTGAGAGCTACTCTGAACTCCCACACCAAGCATGGAATTTCACTTTATCAATTAAATGTGGACTTCATGTCCCCATTATAGGTTGATGCAACACTTGATAAAGAGATTAACTTCAAACCCACACTACCTCTCCAAACTAAAACAATAGCACTGGTAGAGCCATCATTCCCTAAAACATTCCAGGACTTCACTCTGCCATAGCTGTATTAGCTGACTCTAAATTTAATCTATGACAACCAGCTACTTCAGAGACCATCAACAGTAATTTATTGCTATTACAATGGGTTATACTTACAAATACTTACACCATTTGTGTCTTTAAAATGTCTGAGCTGGTTTGGTTTCAAACATCTATTCTACGCAGGGTTAGTTTTTAGTAGCAACTTAATGCCTTTAAATTCCTTCTCGTAACCTCTGTTAGTTTATCAGAGCAGTCATTAAGCCTGGGCACTTTGAGGCTGATGGGTAGCCCACTTCGAGCTAATTGTGTTCAATTTAACATTCTCCAAACACTGGCAGTCCTCATTCAAGCCAAGTGTGAAAGTTTTTAAATTAGCTTTCACAGTTTGATTCACAGACAGCAAATGCAAAATGGTACAGGATTAATTTTTTCCCCAACAACACAGTGCAACAAAATAGCCCAAAGGCTATTTTAGTTCATTTGCTTTAACTATCAGGGAAGATTCACAGCACAGAGAATGCTCCAACAGAGACAAAAGCTCCAGAGAACTTTCAAAGCTTAATATTGCCCCCATTAATTAAAAGACCATACGTTTGTACGGCCTTTCCATTTTGTCACTCGACGTTAAAATGGAAGTCTAGACCATTTAAGACAAGCCACACTGATTAGTGCTTAAAAGATGAACATATCAATACATCTTTCCCATTTTTATTATGGATCACATTTTTAATGTTTAATATGAAGTCTGGTATTGGACTGTAAAATGGGCTATATAGAAATCCACACTGTCCTTGGGGAGGTACAGATCTTGACTTCACATGTAATCTGACAATGCCTCTTTTGATCAGTCTGCATTCATTTGCCAAGATGCAAGTTAAAAAGGAAGCTAACATTTTTAATTATATATTGCAAAAGTGATTTGGTAACTCCCACCAAACAATGCCAGAGCAGGATGGAAATTTAGCTTTCTGGGCACTTTTCATTCTCCCAGCAACTAACACTTGGCACATACACTGAGTTCACATGGTCAGCTTTCTGAACATGCAAAGTCTCTGCAGCAAAACTTTGAAGTACACAAATTTCCCTTTGAGCAAGTACAGCGGGGGTGTGTGAGCTGCTCCGATGACAAATAGAAAAGTTCAACACAAACAGAAAAATTCTTCTCCAAGTTAAGCAGCCAACTAAAATCTCCACAAAGAATTTAGCTCATCTTGTCCAAGTACATATCAGAATATCAGACAAATCCCCACCCTTACGGTGTGGTTCATGTATACTAGACCGCACAACTGCAGCCTTGAGTATCAGAAGAAATAACATTCAGTGAGATCCACGTCAGCCAGCGTCAATGGGAGTCTCCCCATTATCTTTAGAAGTTTTTTTACACAAGATCCAAAACTTGTAACCACTCTTTAATTCAAATTATTTCTAATACTCTAATAACTAATAGTTCTATTATAATCTAACAATCTAACGACTATTGATAGTGGTTAACTCAGATGGCGACTGTCTTATTGTATAAAGAGTACTTATAGTGAAATTAAATTTTATTTATAGTAAATAAAAAAAAAAAACACTTTGCATGCACAGATGGGATTCCAGCTTCATGCTTCAGATTCCAGATTTGACACGCAGGTCACATCTGACACACTATGAAGTCAAAGGCTCATCTGTGAATGTCAAAACATTAGTCACTGAGGTGGACATAATTTATGTACTTCTTGAGAGGATTCAGAATGTTAATCTCAAATATCAACATAGTTTTACAAGTATTTTCTATTTGGTGTCAAGAAGTTACACACTTGTATTACAGCGATCATAGTATCACCATATTTTGTACATAAGAAGCCTCTTTCACAGTAGACATGCAAGCAAAGGATATCAGGAATCTGTATTTGTTAAAATTTCAAAACAGAATCCATGCTGGCTGTTTAGTGAAACATATTTAGAGGATATTCTTTCAAAGTCTCGCAACTCTTTCTTCAAGCCAATTCCAGCATTTTGCAAAACTCCAGACAAGTCAACGAGACCCAACACCACTGCATCCCTGTCAGCAGGCAGGCCGAGGCAAGGGGATAACCTTCACACAGAGCATCACTACAAGCCCCACCAACCAGCTTAGTTTCAGCGATACTAAAATTTGCTGATCTCCTGATGCCTAACTTTGGTACAGCTAGAGAGGGCAGAACTGCAGCTCTACATGGTAATAAAGAGCAATTTGGATATGTCTTTTTATTCGTTTCATGAAATCTTTCCTGATGATGCTTATGTAATAGAATACCTAGATGAAATTTCATGCATTTAGACATATCAGAAAATCTTAGTAAACACCATGCAAAATACAGAACTGACAAAAGAGATTTTTTTTAAAAAAAACCCCACTTTGCTAATGCCTTTAGAGCATTAGACCTTATGTGTAACTACAGAAAATATAAATCCTTAAGGAAAACAATTATGATGCTTTACACCCTTAAAGATAATCCAGCCCGCTATATATGGAAGTTCTTCGGTGGTTAAGTACAACTCACACGCTGTCTGAACTAACTTCCAAAACTTATAAAAGCTTTGTCAGCTCAGAGGGTGACCAACTACAGGCTAGCTGAGAGCTAAACTTGTCAGAAACTTCAGAAGAGATACAATCCGATTGCTAGTGAAAGTAATGAATCACTTTTCTGGTCATTCCACAACAGGTGGTAACAGAGATCAGAGTCACTAAACACCACACTCACATGAGACATCACTTGTATGTGAATATTTATGCTTAAGAAATTGTGAATTCTATCAAAATGTAAATGCCACAGTATAACTGATCGGTCATGATCATGAAAGCCTTTCAGAGCATCCTCAGTTCTGAAATAAACTCAGATTGAGGAAAAAAATCAGGGTTTGGTGAAAGTGAACCATCTGTGGATTACTGGCAATTCCAAAGCAGGGCAAAGCTTTCAACGGGAGTGGAAAATGGCCCCAGTATAAACAAATCCATGTGGGATGAGTGTAAATCAGGATTTCTGATAAATGTACAGGCTATCCAGTTGTAAAGTGATGTACAAATCCTAACCTGACATGTTTCAGATACCAGGATTCTGACGTTCAAAGTATAGCAATGACAGAAGCAGCACAGCTAAATTTCTTGTGATTTCTTTCATTTGAAAGTCTCAGCTGGTACAATTCAACTTTTGGAAATCCAGATGTGTTTTAATTCTGATAAACTAATTAATGCTGATTGCTACTGAACACATGAAAATATCTAGGTGCTTATGAAAGATACTCCACCTAAAAATACTGATTCCATCTGGAAAGCAACATGCACTCTAGACGAGCACAAAACACAGGCATTCCCCTTCGATGGTTACTAATAAAGCACACAGCTGCAAGCATCTGCAAGGAACAGATTTCCTTTTTTTATTCTCCAGCAGCTATTGGCATTAGTTGGAGGCAAAGAACATGCAGCTTCAGCATGATCTTGATTATTCTTTGGGAATCTTAATGGATAAAGATGATTCCTGATGCTAAGGATTGAGGAACAAAGAAACTTGCTTGCATCTGAAAGCTGACAGGAAGTGCATTAAAGGCAGCAAGCACAATATACTGTACACTTGCCTAAATGTTTCATCTGTCTGGGCTTTTTTTTTCTTCACCTATTTTTTATACTTATATTAGTTTTATATGTGGATCCTTAACCTCTTCAGATGGCCATGGGTTTTTTTTTTTCTTTTCTCTGTGCACAGTAAGATAGGGACCTGACAGGGACCAGCAGGGACCTTGTTCATGACAAGCATCTCTGCAGAAAAAATGTAATATAAATGGACAAGCACATTCAGTTCTATCTTCAGACAGTAACCCCCGCTCAAAATTATTCCTCACCAAAATGGCTTCAAGAATTTTTATTTTCTGCTAACGATCAAGTGAACTTAAATTATGATCTATAGTCAAAAGACTGTCTCTGAGCTACACACCCACTGTCCCAGGGATGCCAGGGAAAATTCTAGGACCACCAAGTGTTTTTCTTCGACAGAGAAGAGGGAGCACTGCTGAATATGAGGAAGGTAAGATGAGAACATGCTGCAGAGCCGGTATTATCAGACTGTCTGACAGTAAATGTTGGCAGACAACTGTTTGGGTTTCTCACAAAACTTATTACCAACATAAAACATTCCCATGCAGAAGTTTAGAATGCTAATGATAGCCATAATATCTCCTTTTAAACGCATTTTGGCTGTTTCAAAAGAAGGTGTCATTGATACTTACGATTTTTTTTTTCCTGTTGAACTCCTGTTCTAAAGAAAGTGCAGCTCATATCCTTCATGAAGCTTTTGTTCCCCCATTTCCAACTTGAAGGCTCACTTTTGGCCTCACTGAGACAAAGCTAGGTCTCTGTCCAAACACACCGTAAGAGCTCATTCCTTTCTTTCTCATGCTGCAGTTACAATGCATGCTACTTCCTTCCCAACATCCCTTTCCAAAGCTTCTCCTATCTTTTAACAGAAACGTCTGTGGAGTTGCTAAACAAGACACCCCCAACGAATGACAGTGTTGCATGTGGTTTCATGAAATTAGATGCATAAATATATATTGCAGTGCCTGGTTTTAAAGTAAATGTCTGAAAAATCAGCTCAGTGCGTGTACAAAAGAGCAGACAAACTGACATGAGCAGAAGTTACACTGGCTTTCATGGCAATGCAGTTCCTTGAGACAGAGGAGCCGTCAGGCTAACTGCTAAGGATAGGTTACTGCACCTTTTTGCATTTGGAAGGAGTACATACTACAAGAGAGACATCAGATACAGCAAAGAGGCCTTGTGAGGAGAAAAAAACCTGCTAAACGCATGGTCAAAGAAGTAGCAAAATAAGAAAGTCACTGCTTTAATATATTACTTTAGATATAGACTAGATGGTCTATATATGTGTGTGTGTGTATATATAAAAGCTTATATCTAATTAAGACATTCTTCAACTGGCAATTTGTAACTTTAAATGCAAGCACTGGTTAAACTGAACGCTACCGAAGAATTAACATGCAAATCATCACTCAGTTTAATGTAGTTTCTGACCTGTAACAGCATGGAACAAACAACTTCAGAAGAGCTATGCTGGGCCAACAGAGCTAGAACAACATACACTGGATCCATGATCCGTCCTAGTGTATAGTTCCGTCATTTGCTCCATTAAATCGCATTTGCCAGCGACTACATAGTACCAGTGGGTGCGTAAAGCAACGCGGCACCTGTTGCTTGCCACAGCATCTGTGCAAACACAAGGAAATGGAAAGAAGGGAAGCAGGGAACTCCGCTGCTAGACATAAACTGAAATCAATCCAAATAAAACGGCTGATTCTGGCTAAGTATAAATGGTATCAAGCCACATTTTGAGCCCAACACTACCTAACAATGTTTAAATAAATACCTTACTAAACAATATTCTTTGCATTTAACTGTTCTAATGCAAAACAAAGTCAACCTTGAACTGGCAAATGCTCAAGATGAATGAACATTTCATCATGAACTTTCAGAAAAGTCTCATTTTCTTTCAAGGACCTGCAGAGCTGCTTCTGTTTTCTCACTTGGTTCAGTGCTATTTTGATGGCTTGGAGAGAATCACCAGTTCTGGCAGGAAATTTTCAGCTCTGTTTTGTGTTACTCCTATTTCTGAGACCACCAGTACAAAACAACGGTACCAATCAAAAAGTGGAATTTCCATGCGATACTACGCTTGCGTGAGTAGCTGTTATTGCCAGCTGCAGCAGCCAGAATACCAATTTATTCCCTGCACAGATTTTAGAGAGCGTGATATAAAAGTGAAGGCAGCCTTATCATTACCCGCTTGTTCTAATTTCAGAAAGCTGCTTCCCCTCACCTTCCTTAAGTAGCTACTAACACTTTTTTTTTACTGCAGTTCATCTTGAAAATTAATCCTCATAAATTTAAAAACATTTTCTTGCAAATCTGACAGGTTTGCAGTGCAATTTCATTTATTACAAGATCGCATGACGCATCAGAGCTCTGTATTTGAACATGACATATTTTCACTTTGTTTTGATACCACATTTGAAAATTGTTCCTATCAATCTTTCACTGGAGCCAGAACTTAACTGTCTTGTTCACTGAAACATTAAATGCCAAGTCACACAGATGAATAAAAGCATTTGCAAGATGCAAACATTTGCAAAAGTTTCCTGTTGAAAGGGTCTATAGAAGAGAATCCATGAAAGTGAATCGAGTCCACACACAGCCAGTTCAAAACCCAATTATTCCCAATCATTTTGGTCATCAGATCACACCAACAGTTGAAAGATTTCATAACCAGGCTGATCTTTAAGCAGAATTTCGGAAGTGATTACAATTCTGATTTCCAAAAAGTATTACAACTTCTATTCATTTGCCAGACTCAGCCTACACGTTGTGAAAGATCCACAATTTTCTACATTGTTCGCTAGGGAGGAGTAAAAACCCCAAACAAACAGGCCATATACTTACATTGCCCATAATGCAACATTTTCTCTCTAAACAGCGGCAGCAAACAGGCACCTCCGATACTGTATTACTTTCTTCTCTCATTCATGACGATGTGACACATAGGTTCTTTGATTCTGAAAAAGAAGCATTTCCCAGGTTCTAAGGATAGAGGTACCCCAACCAATCCATCATGCTTTTTGCGCTAATGATAGACTCATGCATAAGAGGCACCAGGAGCAGTCAGAGGCAGCAGGCATGAAAAAGAGTGAATCAACTGTCAAGGGTTGTGATCTGAAGGACTGCAAGGCTGTGATTAGAATTTTCAATCGGGACTTCCACAATTCATCACACTACGAGGGAAGGGGGGGACATATTTCTTCATCAGCCCCTTCTGCTATTGGCATAGCAAGATCTAGGGCATTAGAAAAAGGAAATCTTAACATCTTATAAGCACTCTACAGGGAGTGGAGAGTAAAAGGTTTTCTGGGACTGCAGAGCTGCTTCTTTCTGTCTGCATATTCAAAACTGAAACAAGCAGCACAGCCTTTCAGCAGATGAAAAAGAAAACACAGCTCTTCCTCCCCCTCCTCCTGTAGGTGTACTCATAGACACCTGAGCAAGAAGTAGCCCTGGAAACCTTTGACTGTTGTCTTTAGGGATACAGAAAGGAATAAAACCCAGCAGGAA
>NW_010394149.1:79195-98108 GCF_000710305.1 Buceros rhinoceros silvestris
CAGGAATTGTTCATCAGAATTTGCTAACACACTCTGACACCAGAAAATAAAAAGGCAGAGCTCTTCACAACGAAAGCATTCTCACAACTGGTGTGATATCACGTGCAGCACTCGACGAGCAGCATATATTGACGTTTCCCACGGGCAAAAAGGATCCGCAAGTTGCTGAGTGCCTAAGTTCACAGTAATCAAACCCACAGTCTAACTTTGTTCTCCTTACAGTATTTGTTTGCCTTGGTACTAGCTCTACTGACTCGCCAGAGAAAAAGTCAACCCCACAACTCAACAGCCTCAGTCAGGACTTGGAGCTGGGCTGGTTCTGTAGCTCTGCTGCAGCCTCCCTTTTGAGAAAGTCACAAAAGCTCTTCAAGTATTTTGCTGCTGCTTTGCTCTCCCTCCTCACCTATAAAATGTAGTAACTGTCTCCCTGAACACAAATTTCAGAAGAACTCCTTCACAAAGGAGATTGCTGCCTCAGAGAGCAAAGCCTCAAACAAAAAAAACCCCAAACCACCACAAACCAGCCCAGCAATTAGGCACTGGGTACTGGTGACTTGAATGAAATGCCACCGGTCGGTCTGTATCAATGTCACTGCAGAGTCCTTGTCTCAAAATCTACATCCAAGTGACAGCCCAGGCAGATTAGCCATTTATTGAAATATATGAATGAAGCATTATTTTAAAAGGCAATTTTCATGTTCAACTATGAAGTATGAACAGTAAAGACAGCTCTTATTTGCATAATTAATGTTTCAGTTATTGATATTCCTTCAGAGGGTCACTAGCCTTTTTTCTCTGAGTTAATTAATAAAGCAACTCCTTCTATGTAGGTAATTGTAATCAATTTAATACTCAAAGGTATGTAAAATATCTGGCTTGGTTTTTTAATGCTGCAACCCTAGTGACACAATGATCCTTTGCATAAATGTAAACACTGAATGGGTCCATTTAACTCCTGACTAGAAAGAAATCCTTTGAAA
This sequence comes from Buceros rhinoceros silvestris, assembly GCF_000710305.1. NCBI lineage: Eukaryota > Metazoa > Chordata > Aves > Bucerotiformes > Bucerotidae > Buceros > Buceros rhinoceros. Next base: position 80,176 of record NW_010394149.1, read on the forward strand.
CTAACAGAAAGGGCAGAAACACATCGATTATGGCCAAACATGGCAATATGGGCAAATCTACCTTTTGTCCTTACATCACAATGATTGTATTTTCCTTAATGCTAATCTCAGCTTCGAGGCAATATACTGCTAAAAGTGGAAACAGGCCTGAACATTTAGCTGCAGATTGCTCTGAGGAGACAAAATAATTGAGGAAACAATAGATATTTATGGGAAAACAAATACAAACTAGAAAACTGTTAGCAAGCAGAAAGCTTTAAATGCTCAACGTGTTACAGGGAATACGAAACTCTTTCCATTAAGAAATACACAAATAAATCCTGCAAGCAGAAGCCTGATCCTACAAAAACTGTTACAGATGGACTTAATGCCCATGGTAAGCGTTACTCAGGCCAGGTGAGAGGGTTACTTTGCTCAGTAGCCAGAGATTACGTGCAGCTGCAGCAGATCAGGCGTCCTGCAAAACGCAGCCTGGAAAGATCTCCTGAAAGCACTGCTTGAAGACGACAGGAGAGCTAAGAGGTTGTATGGAGTGACCAGGTTCTGTATTTAAAACCTTCGCAGCCAGTCTGTGAGCCACTGTCTCACAAGTCAATTCTTACAGCTTCCTGTCTGCAAATCTCAGTCTTGCTCCATTCATAACCCATCCCAAACTGTACTGCAAAAACCCTTTTAGTGGCCTCTTCCATCATGTCTCTCCTTGATGTGGGAGAAGGAATACTGGGACTACCATTTTTATCACACATAATATTCTTAAACCACAAATAGAACCTGGAAGCGACTATCACAGCTTCCTGGACTACAACGGGGACTGTATCTCTGGAGCCATTTCTAGTGCGGTCTGTCAGCAGAGTAACGTGTCGGTGCATCTGCAACAGTTCAGAGATGTGGGATAACCTGTGTGGCACAGGGAGCCAGGGCAGCAGTCCAAGCTGAGGACAACCTGGAGCAGCAGTGCCAGGCTTAGCAGCTGTGTCCTGCTCACGAAGGCTCTGGCTCCTCTGGCTTCAGTACAGCCTTGTACTCACCCCATTTATGACCCTCTCTACCTGCACGACCACACTTTCCTGCCAAACCAGTGTCTTCACAAGGGATGTTTCAGGCTGCCCTCCTAAAGCAGTGCCACGCAGTTCTCCAATGCCAGTTCTTTGTTAAAATTTCACCTCAAATATGTCTTTTATGGTGAGATTTAATGAAAGAGAAAGACAGGGACAGAAGATGTCAATATCAGAGTACTGACACCACTTACTAGCTGGTAAACCAGAGTCCCAGCATTCTGGTACTTCCTCATCAGAAAACTCCTACTGTCTCTACAAGAAAGCACTGTAAACCGTAATTTGGGGGTCTCTTCCCCACCTCCACAGTTCTGGGGAACGGGATGGCAAGATAGATAATAAATGGTATTATTGGTACTACGTGCTCATCTGTGCCACATCAGCCGCTAAAACCTTGCAAATATTCCAGACATCATCAAGGACCATTTCAACCTCTTTTCAGACCGTAAATCTCAAATCCAATCTCCATCCGAGACACTGTAACAAAATGTGAAATAACCTAAATATTGAAAGTAATTTCAGAGAAAACATAAATAGATACTGTAGGAAAAACACATTCCCAACGTGCAAAGTCTCTTTTACGTAATCCTTATTCATAACCTTCCAGGGGACTGGTTGCTTGCTTGCTCTCAGCAAGCACACCTCACGGTATTTTTAACCACTGCAGCTCTCTTTACCCAGCAGTTGGTTGTGTATTCACCTGGTCCCTTCTAGCAAATGGTATTCTAAATATGCAGGAGTAAGGAACACAGCCAGTAAGTAGATGATGAATAAAACACTCAGGTATTCTTTTCCCTATTTCTCAGTAATTACTCACAGCCAAGGAGCATAACAGAGATCTGTTTCTTCAGCATCTCACTGCTAAAGGATTGATGTGGTGTGAACACAGGCACTACGGAACTTAACAGCAAGTTCTAACTGCTTCCTACAAGACAAGAGTCTCCTTGACAGAGTTCTCCCAGGCACTCGTGGAGCTAGCTAAGTAACTGCTATTAGTGTATGTTCATGTTTCTGTGTCAAAATCTTAATAAAGAACCAACAACGGACAGATCCAAGAGAAGATGTACATGGAATTCTAGATTAACAAAGCTCCATTAAATCAACTTAGCAATTTTATCTCCAGGGATAACAATTTGGCTTGCAGTGGTGGGCTAAATAATGCAGTTCAACGCATTAAGAATAGATCTGTATTCAGACAGAATGGACTGTTGGCTCAGAAAAAAGACAGGATGGAAAAGAAATGCTGAAGTTGCTCAGTTTCCTACCCCACAGCACACTTTCCCTTCTCCTTCATCTTCCAAACCTATCATGATCATACATCTATCACATCTTGCACATTCCCTTTGAAAGAGACAAAATAGGTCTCAAAATGTGCATCTTAATGTGTGTCACCAAATCATGTGGATGCAGCACATGGAACATGCATAAAACATCCAGAAACCAACGTCATTAGAAAAGTGGGGCTTTTTGTTTTGCAATCCAGCTGTGCGATAGCAAGGTTTTATCATTTCATATCACACAAACCTTCACCTCCTGAGACCCCATTTAGCAGCAAGCCACAAAATTTCTCCTCTGACCAAGAGGCAAGTCACCTTTTCTCTCTGTAGTTGCAGTTTCAGCCACGCAGCCTTCCACAAGACAGTGAAAACTTTCTCTGTTGTCAGCACTGAAAGCTTCTTCAAGTACTTCTACTTTTTTTTTTTTATGTAGCCACACTTTCATCAAATTTTAGTGCATATATTTTATGAAACTGTTCGAAACCCTCAGGATTTAGGTTAGAAAAAGAACGTGCAATGTCGGCTAGGCTATAGTGGGCTTTCTAGGGAATACCCCACTAAAGCAGTCTCTCGATAGGTAAGATATCTTTCTTGCTGTAAAAGCAATGATTGTTGAGCACAGATTTTCAGTTCAGGGCTCTGGAGGTTTCGAGTCTTAGAAAGACTTCATTCAAAACTACCTGCTTGCTCCCTCTGGATTTTATATCTCTATGAGTTCAGATGGAATAGAGAATTGGGCAAAAGAAGTGATGACACTCCAATCAGCAAAAAACTTTGGTTGAATTTTCTGTATCTTAGAAATACCATCTGATATTGTCAGGATTGCTATAAAATGTTACTGTTTTGACTATCTGAACAGGTGGGGATTTTTCAGATTAAAAACAGCACTGCAAACTAAGAAAAAAAAAATTACTACTACTAAATGGCCAAAGTTCCGCTGGGGGTGGGAAGAGAAATTTAAAATCACATTATTTCTATTGCATCAGAGTCGGCAATGAAAGCTTTACTGTATTTGTTCCTATCTCAGGCATATCTGTGAATATTTTTAAAGCAGAGATATAATACCGTGTCAATGTTTTTACTCCTGTTTTTGCTCTAGTTGAGTTATAATTTGTACTCCAAAAAGGATCCATTTTCCCAGGTATTCATACCACCTGCCCTGTTCCAAAGAGACGGTTTAGTTTTCAGCTGGGTGCCATTCCAGTCCAAACACTCTGCAATAGCAACATCCTGAATACAGTTAGGAACTTCACAGCTGCATGTACTAACTAGAGAGACAGCAAAGAATTTTTGACACCCTGCGTTGTAACTCCTCATCTAGCTTTGCCTGAAGACAAAACCTGTGATGAAAACCCTCTAAGTGAAAGGATTCCTGACTCATCCTTTGTGCTGTGTTTTCAGGACGTGCTGAACATCACAAGCTTCACAAAGGCTGTGTGCAGTGTGGATGACAATACACACTCAGTGGTTTTCGTTTTTTTATTTTTCCTCAAGAACTATTTCAACTTGTATGTATGACCTCCACAGTTTAGAAGATGACTATTCAGTGCATCGGTTACAAAAAACAGCCATTCTCATTTCCTTTACACTCCTCCTCAAAGAAATAAATCAGTATCTCGACTGACTGAAGCACTTAACTGCCAGTCATTTTGCTTTGTCCCTTCTCCGCCTCACACCAGCCTGCACGAACTCAAGAGACGCAGAGCAGTGATTAAATTGTAACATGGAGCACTGAGAGCAATAACAAAGTGAGCGGTTATAAACAAATTACACAGTTCTTCATAATTCAGTAAAAGACATTATTTGGGCTTGTGTGTGTTTTTGAAAGGCGGTTGAAGTAGCAGTGCTTTTTCACTAATGCAGTAACATTACTGCTTAATGGTGGAAAGCACAGGAGAGCAATACACGGTCTACAAATAAGAGTAAAGTGTGCAAGCTTAACAATACAAGTTTATCTTCCTTATGAATTACATAGACAGTGCTTTTATTATAGGAGATCCATTGTTTCCCGACTGCAAATTACTTCCTGAACCTATTAAGTATATGGAAGAAATCTATTTTTCAGTCTTACTCTCTGAAAAAAAACCAACCCCACAACAGATCAGTCTAAGCTGGTGAGTCTAACCTGGCAACAAGGCCAAGGAATTCCAATCGCTGGCTCCCTGTAACACCCTCTTTTTCGAGGGTGGGAGCACGGAGATGAAAGGATTTAAGTGTAAATTAGACAATGATAGTACAATTCTGCAGTATTACCATGCGTGTGAGGGATTATCAAAGATCAGGTAGGATTTTTCTAGCCTTACTTCAGACACCTCCTGGGAAACAAATTCTGCAGATAAAGAACCACCCGAGTGTATTACAAGACTCATAAATATAATTCCATGAATTAAAAGCTTTCTTTGTAACCTCGATACCTTAAAGTGCTTACCACTTCTGTCATACTCCTTGCACTTCATGTTTTTGAAGGATGACATTCCACTCATTGACCTAGTATTTCAATGTATTGAATCTCCTAGTGATGGCTCAAGAGTAGTATTTTCATTCATAGATCTTCCTCCCCCTGAATTCCAACACCACATTCCAAACTCGTTTACCTAAGCAAAATGCTTCAGAGATATATATAGCCATTAAAAACACCATGATTTTCATAAACACAGAAGATAGAGGTGGTGGTACTTTTGAACGCTCCTGAAAACTGAAGTCAACAGTAAATACTGATAATACGTGGCAGAAGATACATTTACTATTTTATTGCTGATGACATACCAAATGTTATGAAATCTCACATAAGTCACATTCGAATCAGCACAGGGTAGTTTGGTAGCATTAGAACTGCCAAACAAATACAAAAGGCAAGGCATCTGAATCTGCCCACGTGCTGGGACTATATGGACTGCACTCCTTCGTCAGAAGCTCTCAATCACTTCCCAGCTGTAACAGTTCACCAAGCTGGATTAGTTTTCCAAGATCCTCACATTTCAAACCCTGTTCTCACCAAGGCCCAAACACCAGCAGTTTAAATTCTGCTCTCACCAGTCAAAAGGACTGGTGTTAAGGACCTTTGTTCTCTACCTCACAGGAGACATCAGCTGTAACACATGCTCTCAAAATATTCACCGTCCCATCTGCTGACAGAACAAGGCAGGTTTTCCTATGGTTGCCTGACTGAAACAACCAGACACAGAGTGTCTTAACGAGCACAGAATCTATGTGCAATACACTCTCCCAAAGACCTCTTAAATCTTTGATCCCAAGCTCAGGTATTTCACTGAGAAGTTTCAGCAGTTTAGCTGTGATGCTGCTATGAACAGTAACATTGCTAAATAATTCCATTTAACTCAGTTACCTATTTGAGTTTTCTCTACTCAAAGCTAGGGGAGGAATCGCCACTCACTAAGGTTGTCTGGCACCATCCACTGTAAGAGCCTCCTTTCTGTTGCTTGCATCTTGACAGATTTTTAACTGTTCAGGCTACAATTTTTGCACATCAAGTGTGTCTGCTTCAGAGTGATTTTCAGGAGAAGAGGGAAGGGGAATGAGTTGAAATGCTTCCAAGTTTTAGACTGTAGGAAAACACTGTGTTTTGACGAAGTTAAATCATCATTACAAACTTACATTTCAAAAGCTTTCTGGGTTTTGAAACTAGGAGCAAGATTTGGGCTTCACATCATGGATCTGTTTTTCTTCCTAATCCTAGAAAAACCCAACCAAAACCAAACACAAAAAACAATCAACCAAAAAACCCCCACAGAAACCCCACCAAACCAAACCAAGACCACACAACCCAAAAAGCCCAAAACCAAAACTACATAAATTAAAAAATTACAGATTTTACGCTTGTCCGGGGACTCCTGCTTTATACTAAAATCCCTCCACAGTATCAACTCCTCCTCCAGCCTCCAGAAAGAACTAAAAATGTGCATGTACGTTCCTATAAATGTCCTGGAAAATGGGCTGAACTGCTCTGAACTGAAACAACACAGAACAGTGGAACTAACAGCAAGAGGTTCACCTTTCTGTGAAGGCACCCAGCAAGCTGCTGGATGTGAATGCAGAAGGTACAAGAATCAGACCTGAGAAGAGAGGAATAGACTTAGCACAAAGTCTTGTATCACAAGAACCACGAGAGAAGAAAGTTTGACCGATATATAATAATGGACGACTTGGGATGTTTAGTCTGGGAGTCAAGAGGCAAAAATGTCATTTATAAGAGAGGTGCTGCATCCAGGTAAGGAGAAGGAGGAAAGGCGAGCTAACTTGCGGGACCCAGGAAACTGGGATCAAGAACTAACATGAAGAACATGGACCTCATTTGTCTCTATTTATGGTCACAAAGAACACAGCAGAAGCTGCAGTCATACCCACTTGATTAAACCTGATGGTGTAAGCCTGTCCATAAGAAGGACAAAACTCTTGGTGTTGACAATGCACATGGATCTCAATGCAATGTGATTTGATGGTCCTCCCAGAACAAAAAGGGAGTTGGATTTTACTTACTACATTAAAAGCAAGATCATCCTATCATTACTGCTGGACCTCCTGTTGAATACTGTAAGCTGAATTATTTCAAATACTTAATTTCATTAGAGCAATTTTCTAAGAAGACATAAATTAGGGTATATGGTTCATAATATTTTCACTTCCTTTCCCTGTAACCCATTGCACTAGTTTTACACTTCATCAATTTAAGCATTACTGGTAATATGTAACATTTAAACTCTCACAAGAGAAAAAAATGAAATATCTAATTAGAAAGCTCTGATGGTCATTTCGGAAAGTAGTGTAATGTCTCCTAGCTCATCCAATACCTGTGAAAGCACTGAAGTCAGAAGCATATGCGGAGCTTACTGGCCTACAGGTTTCTGTGCAGAACAAGAGCTTTTTAATGCTTACTTGGGTACAAGGAAAAACTGAATCCCCAGGGTACAGAATCCCTGTCTGTAAGATTTACAGCTATGCAACAACAGCACAAAGCATTAAACCAGAGCATGGGAATGTCTGCTTTACCACAGTACAAAACCAAGGGCAAGTAACATTTTTATGCTAAGGGTAACACATTCCCACACAACTGAATCAAGGACAATGCATGAAGATTGCCTAACGCAGGAAGAGCATTTCTGACTAATGCCAGAGAAGTTCACTGCCAATATTGGTCGACATCAGAAAAGCTGTTTCTAACCAATCTTTCGCACTGAAATGTGACAGCAATCTTTCAATCATCAACAGGTGGCAGAAAACCATGCAAGAATAAAACAAAAAGAACACATGGAAAAGCTTTCACAAAACATGAAGGCTGAAGCTGCCATTACAGCGCATTGTTTGACTTACAACTGGTGCAAAGATTTACAAGGAGCTGTTCTGCAAATCTTCGTGAAGATACGAGAACTCTACTTCAAAATAAGCAATTCTCATTTCTGTCATATGCTACGAATTCTTCTACAGGTTGTATTAGTGTTTTAAAAGCATAGGCTAATCACGGGAGTGGATTCAGAGTTATGTCAGGTTTCTGAATGCTAGAAATAAGCAAGCCCTGTACTACAAAAAGACTGGGCTGTTAAAACAGAACAATACATAACATACTCACCTACACATACGCGTGCTCCTGAAGAATCAGGCCAGCAGGTAACACCTTTGAAAACACCAACCATTAAAGGGCATTCCCCTCCAGTTTATTAACAGACCATTACACCGTTTCACAAGTTCCTAGTTAAATATACAATTATGCAGTGAATGGAAAGGGAGGCCGTAGGCCCTAACACATTATACCTATAACAGCGACTGTTCCTGTTCTGCGCTATGATTCTTTCCTAAGTCATTTTTCATATGCTATTTTTAACTGTAGCCTAGCTTCTAAGGCTATGACCACAAAATGCAATAGGCTTCTTTAACTCAAAAAGGTGACTTTTGGCATGTGAGATTGGAGGTGAGATTGGTCAGTAAGACTCTTTTCTAGGTGCCAAAACTCACGAGTTTCTCTTCCTAAGTGTCGTCTATTGTTCTTAGTGTTATTACTGGGTAAGGTAGACCTTCTCCTGGCCGTAGTAGTAATTTGCACAGTATTTGCTTCTCAGAATGAGTGACCTCTAGCTCCTCTAGCTCCAAGCTCTTTCCAGAGCACTGCAGGCATACTGAGCTGCCGCACCACGATTAAGAAGTTTCTTCTCACATCGCTGCAGGGATGCATTACAAACCATTACATCTCACCAAAATCAAGCATCTGACCAAAACACTACACCAGCATTTTTTATCTACAGTAAATCTATTTTTACAAAGCACTATTACAAAGAGCAAGGTGTTTAGTCTCCCATACCTACTTACCAAGCTTTTATTACAACAATAAAGAACATATGTAACAGATGAACGTTTAGAAGCACTCTACTCTTCTGAGTCAAGTAAGGATATAAGCTTCATTATTATAATTGTTCTCCTATTAATTAGTTATTTGATCTGAACATATGAGGAACAGCACAAAAAATACATTCTTCTCTGTACTGGTCTACACTTGTCTTCTGCTAAAAGCTTCTCTTGAAAGTGCTATTATTAACTGCCAAGCATTGGACCTGTTCCTCCAGACATCATCCTCTATACTTTCAAGAGAGGCGGACAAGATTTTCTTCACTTTTTGCAACTAATGCACAAGCTAAAGTACATCTGAACACACAATTCATTCTATTGAGCACCATGCTCTCCCTAATGCATCCAGTGTAGCCAACTTCTTACAGGAAGTACTGCTGGAACAATCCAGACTCTCATAAGGCTTAACAAGATTAATACACACTCTGTCATCACATCTACATCTTATCTCACACAGCGATAGTAAAACATTAGGGATGCAGTCCAACAGAAGTACATCACCAGTAGCCAAAACCTGTATACCAATCTTCTGTAACTCTAGGATGAACTTCTGAGCGCTGATTTATTAATGTGAAAAACTAGGGAGTTATTAAGAACTACTTCTGCTCTCACTGATTATAACTTAAGATTAAGTTGCTCTTTTAACCTAACAGCTGCAACATTCATTTCTGAAACGGGAAGGAATCCTCAGAGATCCTGGTTCCAGTTTGTTTGTTTTTTCCAGTATTGTTTGAACACACAACAGTAACCCTAAACCCATCTCCCGATCGTTTTTTTGGAAAAGAAACTGTTCATATCGCAATTTCCCAGAAACCAGCACAATTCCTGGTGGTTCCTTGATGCCTGTTTCTCCTAACAAATAAATCAAAGCCTAGATGGGCTTGGAAGAATCCGATGTTAGTCTCTCTCATGAAAATACACATCCATGTATGACAACAAAATACATTTGATATCATTCCACATAGAAGTACTTATCTATAAATAAATAAATAATCACGGCAAAGCAACCAAAGATAGTACAGAACAGTCCACCAAAATAAGAAAAAAAAAATCTGAGGTGGTCCATGACAGACATTAAAATTAATATTATAGCTGCATTACTTGTTGTTTATGTGCAAATTCTGTACACACTTCTAGCCTCAAAGAAGAAAATCAAGACTGTATTCATCAAGGCCATGCATTCTTCTGTTACTAGATCCATAAAACAAACGACATCCACCTGCAGTATCTTCTTTCTCTGTACTTTACTTCTTCCCATCTCCACCAAAACGTTTCATCTAAAAATACTGATTAGCAGAATCAGCCACCCACAATGTTTACGGGTCATTTGCAGTCTGTTCTTTGAACTAAAGATGATCTTTGCAATAAAGAACAGAGTTAGTTCTCCACACGGGCTTGAGCTATATTTGAAGTTTGATGCGCATGATCTGCTCCCCTAGATTTCTGCTGTCTGGAGAAAACAAGGTAACTAGAGTTCAGTGACTGAGAATAGGATTTTTCTCACCTAAATTTCAGCTGTCAGGACTGGGCATCTTGTATAAGCTAAGCAACGACGCTGCTTCTACAAAGAATGGCAAGCGACAGAACCATCCTACAGGGAGTTATCTCTCTGCCATCTCCCCACCTTATCCATGAGCCCAACAGAACAAATTATGCAAGAATGGAACATAAGAGATGTTACATTCCATAGTGACAACCACATGTAAGTAGCTTGTTCAATTGCAAGATTGAACAAGGATCAACAGTCCTGCCAGAAAAGACAGAGCTGCGAACAGAGAGCTCCTTTATGAAAATTACTTGCTGTTCTTTGCCGTGTCCAAAATCAGGAGTCCTGACAACTCAGAGCTGTTTTGCAGCTATGGCAGAGTTATTTTTCTGGTGTTGTTTGAAAGTATAAAGAGCATTTCATGTCCTCTCCGGGATCATCCTGTTCTGAAATCCACAAACTGAAGCTTGGCACAGTGGGGTTCCCTCAATAACAATCCTCACTTCTGAGGATCTGTATGCACCAAAATCAATTAGCATTTGCTATACACATAACGTAGCAACACCGGACAAGCCCTCATTTGATGTAAATCAGTGTAGTTCTTCTGATTTGGAAGAACTTTACTAAATTTCATCAGCTCAAATTCTCACACGGTGCATCTGAATAGCTCACTCTATCACTAGGGAAGCAAGGATCATAAAATTTGAGTGCCAGGAACAGTAAGTGGTCAATTCAATTTGTTATCCTCTTTAGGACTTCTCAAACATTTTATTTCTCTTGTTTTCAGAAGGAAGAAAAATGGGTCTGAATACATGAAAACTCTCACATGGGCATAGTGGGTGGAAAACTGTCCTGAAGCCATAATCTGAGATTTGATTACTTCAGCAGCCACGAAAAAAACCATTCATAAAATAATCTTTATTAAAACTCCCTGACATTTTTTAAACCATTTTCAAACTGGAGCAAACTGCCAACATGCTGTGTGAAACAGCACTGCCTGTTGATTTGTTTTGCATTAATTATAGCGTAATTAAAACAGGGAGTCTTTACTGCAATCTTCTACCAGGTGTTTTAAAACAATAAACAGGGGCCTCAACATTTTCAAATGATACAGCCAGTGTTGCTGTGGCACACTGACCAAATTTAAAAATGTATGTGCATTTAGGGAAGAAAACCCTAGCATGGGAAAACCCTCACTGTGTTAAAAAAGTGAGGAAAAAACCCCATCTCCTGAGACAACCCTTTATATTAGTGGTAGAGCTGCTACAGTTAAGACAAGAACACCTAACAGGTCATCCAATCCTGCCTTTGAAAGGACTGAATTTGCTAATACGCCTCAGACCTTCAAGAAAACTGACATAAAAGGCAGTAGCAATAAAACCAACTTCACTGTGTATTTTGTTACACAAAGGAATGAAAGGGAAAATTGAAATATTAATAAAATATTCACTGCCTTGACTGTTGATGAACTAAACAGCAGTACAATTTCATGAATATCAGCTGGACTGCATTAAAGTTTAAAGGCATTTTGGTTTTTTCCTAATTACCTTTATGCTTGGCTTAATCATGTAGCTAGCTGGAAATTCTAGCCCTCAACCCTCTATTGCAGCAATGACCTGAAGTCCAAACCACAAGTGCTCATCACTGCTAATTTCAAGAGCCAGCTTCAGTCTCTTCATTCTGGCTTGATCTCAGGAACTTCTTGAGGCCGATGAGTAAACCCAATAAAGGTTAAGCAAGTTGAAGCAAGTTGATAGCTGCTATTCTTTAAGTAACCAATCTGTCAATATTTCAGAAGACAGTTATGTAAAAGAAAAATGTGAAATGTGTGTTGCATCAATTGGATTCCCAGTAATTCAAGTTCTTCATTTTCAAATGGGCATATTTAAAGTTTCTGCATTTCCAATTTCTAAATGTGAAGCTACAAATGTTAGTAGTCTCGCTGAAACATTCTAATTGATTGATAAAACCGTTTGTGGTGGGTACAACTAAGACAGCTGAGTGTTTAAGCAGCTACTTTATGCTGTGCATCAGTGAGTCTTTTACCCTCAGCAGCTGCTGTTCATCACAGGTATGAAACCAGGTGACCAGACACAATAAACAAGAGATCTCCCCATGTCTGCAATATAGTAGCACTGCAAAATCCACTGCAGCTTTGAAACTTCTTGCACTTACTGGAAAGTATCTATTGCAAATCATTTAGTACAATTTAGAAGTTATATCAACTGATATTTTCAATACCCATTACTGATTACTGTTGGGTATGTGTACGTTTCCCTTTTTAAAAATTATTTTAAAGTTTTGTAACTGATTGTCCTCACACTGTGGATTTTCTGATTTTCTTCCTAGTTAAGTATGTTGTGAATCTTAAAGACAGCCAGAAAAGAAAAACCATACCAACGTGACACGGTGACAATTAGGAAAGGATTTGCTGAAGAATCTCTTTTGGTTTCGAATATCATTAACATGGGCTAAGTACACTATCCATTGTTGTTTTCTCTTGTGCTAACCACACACAGTCCAAGAAAAGTATAACCTTATACAATCTGTTCCACAGCTGGAAAAGCAGTAAGAACTTTCTTATCTGCGGAGACCTAAAACAAAAAGAGCCAGCCGTTGACTGTCAAACCTATTAACCCGCTAATCACTCACCCTTTCTAAAGGGGTCTTTGTGCTCAGCTGTCCTGAGATGAAAGTGGAGGGGAAAAACAGTCTCTAACGGGAAAGCCAAAAGGTTTTAGAAGAGAAGAGGTACGCTTTTTTAACCAAAATACAACTCTTGTCAAAAGACATTTAAGCAAAACCTCCCTGAATGATACTGAATAAGCACAGGAGTCCTGTGCCTGGGGTACCCGTCACCCTAGAAGCAGAGAACTGTTTTCAGGTAACTGTTGCTATGAACTTGCAGACCCACGACTTTCCTAAGCTTTCCAAAGAATAAAGCTGTGCAGGTTTAAAAAATTCTTTTCCACAACATGAACATACGTAGACAGATTGTTAAGCTTCAGAGCATATCTTTGGTCACAACAGATAGACTGATGGGTCCTATTACCTAGGGAGTAACGCCAGGAATTGCTTTAAGAGGCCACAACTGCAGTGCCTGGATGCTCATCAGCTCCCAATTAGCCTCAAAGCACACTGGTTCCAACAAATGTATTCAGTACCACTTATCATCAGCAACCTTGCAAAGATGAAATGCAGCATCACACACAGCAAAGCACACCTACCACTATCCCGGCCACACTGGTGACAAAGACATTTAAACTGTTTTTTTGCTACAAAAAGCATTTTGGGGAGCTTCCAACTCCATCTTCAGTAATATTGGGAGGACTTAGTATTAGGGGACTCTTGATTACCCTCAGTTCTAAACAATGATACACTCACATTCAGGTGTGAATAATTCCAGCAGCCTTAGGATTATGTCTTGACTGTCTGTCTTTTCACAAATGTCCTCCAAATGTAATTTTCTGGTAACTACTCACTGAGGAAAATCACCTCCTAAAACCACAGGGACATTGCCTAACATCTAAGTCTGAAGTTTTTGCAAGACAGCAATATGCCTGCTAAAAGAAAACAAAGCAGCAAGCACACATGCATGATAGGATTATTTGATTCAATACAATATAAATTAGGTCAGACTCCTCTTTGGAGGATTCTGTGTCAAGAACTAGGTGGTCCACCAAATTTCTATTCATTTGCCTTCAGGCTTAGGGAATTGCAAAGACTCTCCAGAAACTGATGCTCTCCTACCCACAAGAGTAATCACTATTGCAGAGGGTGGGGAGGGGCAGAATCTCTCAGCCTAACCACTTGACAATATCTGGAGACCTAAGAAATCTTCATGTAATAAAAAGCAGTTAATAAATCTTTGCACATATATAACATATGCATATACGTAACCGTACAAAGAGGTATACAAATTTAACACGGAAAAAACCAGCAAATGCTTTTGTGCACTTAGGCATTACTCTGCCCTATTTACATTGCATATAACCTGAAGAAAAGCAAAATTTATGCATCTTCATTAAACCAACAGTAATAGAACAACAGGAGAAGCACTATCCATAGAAAGTGCACAGGATTACGGGCTGGAAATTCTGCCCTGAGCCTGCTCCTCTGCATGCTCCTGCTGCTCAGGAACACTGCATTTTTAAAAGCTTATCCACAGTCATTCATCATCCTTCCTGATTCTATAAAGTAAATCTTCACACCCCCAAGGGCCATAAGATCACGCCAACCACTTCACATATCTAAGAAGAGGACTGAGTCAGAGCCAGATGTGACAAGTAGCCCTTCAGCTGTCCTGTTGCTCCACTGTGGATGGGTCTGGTCAGGACACACAGCTGAGTCTAAAGATAGATAGTCTAAAGATAGTCTTGGATAGCTGCTTCCCCGCCAGTTGGGGCCACAACAACCTCTGCACCTGCACAGGTGATGACAACTGGTCATCCCAGGGTATGAGCTTCCCTCTAACCCCTCAGGAACCAATGGATTAAGACAGGTCTCTCTCTGAGCTGGCTCTCCACAGCGACACACATCCCAAAACAGACCCGCCACTGAACACTGATTGCATGGACCCCACCATAACCAGAGAGGCTCACGCTAGCAGATTCTGAGAGAGGATTTGTGCAAGCGACTGAACCACTAAAAACAAAGATGGTTAAGGATTTTTCACTACAACTGGTTTTATACAAGTTCTTACAATGTTTGTTGCTTCAACAACTGAAAACTCTTTGCAAACGGAAGAATGGGAAGTTTCACACTGCCCAGTTAATATCAGTGAACACTTCTTACACCTGCAGCACCTGAAAAAGGGTTTGATAGCTGTGTAAGGTGAGGTTGCACACAGTAACATGGTTAGCTTTTCTGTAACTCGCAGTACTGGGCTGGGTTTACTCACTTTTTCTAACTTACAGCAATTCCACTGCCTGTAAACAAAAATGGAAGACTGATTCATGGATGAAATTCTTAAACCACTACCATGAAATGTAATTTTGCTGTAGCTAGACTGGGCAAAAACTAGCGTTAAGGGCAAAATAGAGAGCTGCTATGTGACAAGTCAAAGAATTAAAATGTTTAAATCTGATTAATTACTTGATTTAAAAAATGTGCTTTTCATTCTACTGTATCAAAACACAATAAAACAGTGCAGCTGATGAAGTCAAGCACCCCTATACAAAGGTTGGCAAATTTGCAGAGCAGCACTTGAGGTTCAGATTAGTAAAATCCTAATGAATATCTACTCTAATACCCATGTAATCGCATGGAATGCATTTGAAAGTGGTACAATTGGAAAAAAGAAAGAAAAAAATCCCTAGCACCACTGAAGTCCAGACTGTGGTTTTAGAGTCAGTTTAAGAAACTTAAGTGACAAGCTGGAAAAACAAAGATCACAGTTCAACCCAAAGAAAGGAAGAATTGCAATAAAGATTTCCAATTCTTTCCTGGATCACAATATGCTTCAACGTTGCTCTGTAAGTACCAATATCAACAAAACACCAAAACCATGTCTATATTTTACCCAACAACTGTTTTATGAGAAGTGCTCACCTCTTTCTGCACACTCTATGAGGAGCTGGGTGCTCAGCACAGGCTCCTGAAAAAGTTTCTTGGAACTACACACGTAAATGTTGTTGCCACCACACTACTTGTTGCAAGGCTTTACACCTCCTTTTTGGAGCCAGCAGCCGGCATCCTGTTCCTACCCATAAGAACAGGATAGCATGTGTCTTACCTCCAAATCCACCAGGCAGATAAATGCTTTAAGGATAGAACTAGCAGTGTTAAGAACGAAGCCATGGAAGAGCTGAAGACAAGCACCACTGAAAAAATACCAAAGAGTACGGGACATACAAGATACCAAGCAATACCATACTACTTCTCCTGAGTAGGTGCTAAGCAAATGTACTGTGATCCAGCAATTCTGGTTTATTTTGCAAGAAGGCTTGGGTAGTGTTTAGAAAAATCAAGTCATTACCATGACTAAATATTGACTTAGACAGTTAACTTTAACCATCAAAACCTTGACTAAATATTGACTGTGAAAGTTGATTTGAACTATAAAGTCTAGAAAATCTTGGTCCTCCTCACTAGTATTTGCTACCACTTTAAAATGTAAACACAATTGTAAAAACAAGTTCTCCCACCTGACCAATATTTAACTTGGCAGCTTGGCTGTTGCTAAATTCAACACAACTATCTTGAAGAAGTTGAAATCTAAAATATTTAAAAGAAATAGGCCTATTATGGATGAGAGGAAAAGGTCCATGGTTTAAAATTATTGTGATACAAACATGAAGGGGTCTTCCACTGTGTATTTAAAAAACTGTGCCCTGCCCAAGGAGCCAAGCAGGCTGACCACCAGGACAACGTGTGCATTCTGTACCTCTACTTTGAGGCCCTAGTAGCAGCTACTTCAAGTCTACATCCTCCACTACTGATGTCACTTCATCATGTGAGGCCACAGGTCAAAGGACACATACAGGGTCTTTCACTAGCTGAGCTAAAAAAAAAAAAAAAAAAAAAAAAAAAAAAAAAAAAAAAAAAAAAGAAAAAGAAGAAAATCAATTTCAATCCTCTTAAGATGAAACCACTGATGTGTGCAGTCACTGAAGTCCCGAAGGTAATCCTACAAGAAAACATGATGGTGTCCTCCATCACTGTGCTGAGATACTGTTAAAGTGCAGCAAAATCACCTATGAGCTACAGTCCAAGATCAGTATCTGTATCAACACAGTCCACACAATAAATCTGAACTTCTAGACCAATGTGCACATTTCACTATGCATTTAAAATGCACTAGAGTGCTAATGACAAAGGGGTGAGGAATCGCATTTCAGGAAGATGTTACCTATTTGGCTAAAGAAATAAACAGGGGTTTATGCACTGATTCCACCCACAGTTTCATTTCAAGAGTTCAAAAGTGCCTTTTAGCTTTGTGCCTTAATTCCTTTTTTAACATATCAGCTGCCTTTTAGACATTCAATGAAAGACAGCTTAAAAGCAAATTTAAGATATAAATTTCAGATACAAGCAGAGATATCAAACTAACTGGTGAAAACTTGCTCTTCCGTTATTTTTGAGTACAGTAGTAAGGAAGAGATTGATACTGCCGTTATGGGGGGTGAGGGTGGAGAACGAAAGAACAATAAACAATACAATCATCCCTAGTTTAACACAGTGTCTGTGTCTTGCAACGGAAACATACTGTGAAACAGCTTGCAAGATAAGCTTCATCAACGATTAGTAATTTTTATTCCGTTTGAGTGGCTGAAAACAATAAACATGATTAAACGCCTCAGACATGCATTCAGAATTTAGACAAATGGCGAAGAGTTCCAAGGACTTTGCTTTTAAAACTGCTTTGGGGAAAGACCTAATTAGCTTAACTCGTTTGAAATCTTCAATAAAACAGAAGTTCATAAGTGGAATAAAAACTCCCTATTCATCTGCACGCTCCACGGCTGTCCCAAGCAGAAACGAGCTTTGTTCTTTACTGTTCACAGGAACACTGGTCCCAGCTCCCTACCCTCACCATTCATAGAAACGTTCCGAATGTGCCGGTCATGAATACTGAGCTCCCATGGTGTAAAACCCCCTAGAGAACACCAGAGAAAGGTAGCTCTGGCTGGCTCCCGGGGAGGTGACAGTCCCGTGCTTGTCCTGCCAGCCCCTGCAGGACCGATCTGTCCCAGCTGTCCTGTTCCAGGCTGGCAGCCAGCCCGGGCGCCCCTTGCCATCGCGGGCAGCCGAGGAGCGACG
>NW_010394149.1:98179-98478 GCF_000710305.1 Buceros rhinoceros silvestris
CGTTGCCGTCGCGGGCAGCCGAGGAGCGACGCGTTTTGAACTTCAGTTCGTCCCAGGGCGCCTCTTAAGGCGCGACGTGGTGACCCGGCGGCCGTGTACGAACACAAAAGAAGCACCCGAAGCATTCAGACCAGGGGGAGTGGTTGTTCGCCGGTTTTCGCCAGGGGCCGTGAGGGTGAGGTACGTGAACCCACAGCACCCGATAAAACTGCTCACTTTACACGCACTTCTCGACCGCACGCTGCTGGAAGGCGAGAGCCCGGGGACCCCTGGCGAGGACCAGGCGGCGGCTCCAGAAG
>NW_010394150.1:0-1867 GCF_000710305.1 Buceros rhinoceros silvestris
GCTGCTGCTGGCACCAGCACCGGGGCACCTGCAGCCAGTGCAGTAGGTATGTAGAAAACTGACTTTGTTTACCTTCTTAAAAAAAAAAGAAAACCTATACGTACGTCTAAAAAGTGTGTAAACATTTTGCCTCCTCGTGTTGTGTATGTGTAATTTTTCCAAATTGACAAAGGTGACAGATCCTGGGAGGACAGCTGTACTCGGTACCGCTGTATCACACCAGGTCACTGTCACTGTAACGGCTTTGCATGTAAAAAGCTAGAAATAATCACAAAGGTAAAGTCACTCTTCAGAGTCGGTACTTGGCGATGTGCTATCAACGAAGCAGATGCTGAAGATGAGGAGGACTGTTTCTGGCCTTCCATCTGTGGCACGTTCCCCGAGAGCTCACAATCAGTTCTGTAGGTTCAGCGCATGTCCCACAAAGCGCTACGGACAGTATTTGAAAACTGCTGTGAGGGGAAGCGTAGTTTCTTGATAATGATTACCAGAAAGATTTCAGGTCAGGAGCTTCTAGTGTCCTCTATTCATGGACCTCAAAAGGTATTTTGAATTTTGATGGATTTATTTAAAAGCTAGATACAGTTATTAATGTACAGGAGTGGTAGAATTAATGGGCTTATAAAGTGTAAATGTTTTCCAGAAGCTATTTATTTGTAAGTCTTCTGAAACTACGCTCTTGTTCTTAGAGAAACTGAGTAGCATTATTGACAGATTCAATTAAGAAAACAAAACAAAACAGAAGAAGAAAAAGACATTTCCTGTGCAGAATTACAAATAAGTCCTGGCTCTGTAGAATAAATATTACTTTCAATAAATATTTGTTTAAGCAGCGTAACATTTCATGCCTTCATTACAGAAAGCCCACTCTCAATGAACTTCAGGAAAGTAGTTTGAACTTTAATAGAAACAAGTACATTAGTGAAGTTTTAATAATCAGAGGGGTGCTGAAGGTTAAGAGAAGATGATAGTATATTTGTGATTATGATCAGTGCCTCATTTTTTCAATTAAAAAAATAACATAAATGTTTTATGTAGTCTATTACTGTGTCAGTTCTTTGGTCTTATCTCATGTATTTTAAATGTCACTGAAACTAATACAAAAACCTTGACCTTACATTGTGGCTGAGGCAGAGTACTACGGTTGCATACAGTAAAAGAAAAAAAAAAGTAGCTTTTTAACACACAGGGAGTGAATATTTGCCCTTTAAGATTTGTTTGATTCCAGGCTTCTCTTGGGAATAGCTCCATGACAAAAAGCATGATCTCCAGTCTGAGGTTTTTTCTGACTGTCACTGGCCTGTGGATTAAAGCTCTGTGGCGTGGTGCAGAGATACCCATGCTAACTCTGCGCTAATGCTGTGTCTGGCTAAAGCAGATTTTTGCCCAGTATCTCTGTGAACGTCTGTAGTGTATGTCAGCAGATGTCCATCAAGACCCTTCTCAGTTCTCCACTGAAAAAAACTAGCTCCTGTGTAGTTAAGGTCTACTGAGAAGAGCTGGTAACTGGATGAGTTCTTCTCTCATACCAGCTCAGTTTTTTGTGGCTCCCTTCCATGCCTTCCGGTCTCTTTGTGTCTGTGTACCTACCAGCTGCTTCGAGTTTCCGTGCCTAATACCTGCTGAGTGTTAGGAGTGGAGCAGAGTGCCAGGATCTGCTGGTATTTGAGAAAGTTATGGGGTGCTTACAGGATGAAGGACAAATACTTCTTTTGTGCCAGATGGGAAATAGTTCTTAGTGGCCTTGTTTCTCTTTCGTTACGACAAAAATGGAAATTGCTTGCCTATTGTGTGATTTTTTTTTTCCTGTCTCAGGATTTCCATCTGTGTCTCTGTCAAGCACATAAGAAGTATGGGGGGGGGGGGG
>NW_010394150.1:1968-21553 GCF_000710305.1 Buceros rhinoceros silvestris
ATATGTTTGTGTTCGTGAATCACATAAAAAATAGGGGGGGGGGGGGGATGTGGTGTAAGAAAATAATTTATACTGGCACACCTCATGGCTGCACAAGTGCTTGCTTGTATTGGTGTAAGTGAAGAGACAGTATAAAACGTGGTTTCAGAGTGTTGTACTGGTTTTGGCTAGGATAGAGTTAATTTTCTCCATAGTAGCTAGTATGGTGCTGTGTTTTGGATTTGTGATGAGAAGACTGTTGATAATTAAGGGATATTTTCGTTATTGCTGAGGAGTGCTTACAGAGTCATTGAGTAGGCTGGGGGTGCACAAGAAGTTGGGAGGGGACAGATCCAAGACAGCTGACCCCAACTGACCAAAGAGATATCATATGCCATATGATGTCGTGCTTAGCAATAAAACTGGGGACAGTGTTGGGCCACTGCTTAAAGACCAAAAGTTGGTTGGTTGGTGGTGAACAATTGTTTTCATTTGCATCATTTCTCTTCCTTGGATTTTATTTTCCCCTCACTTTGTTATTTTTTTGACTCTTCTATTTATATTTTTAATAGTATTTCTTTTTAATTTTTAAGCTGTTTTTATCTCAACCCGTGAAGATGGGTGGTTTGACATGTATGTGGAACTTTGGCTTTCTTATTGCCAGGTATATTTTCAAGGATGATTTCAATATCCTTGTACTTTAGTCTTTTTGAGTCCAGAAGTCCTTCAAGACTAAATTGCAATTTCAAGAGAATACTGTAGCTGTGATCAGATTCTTTGCAACCAGGTTGTTTTGGAGTTTTAAATAGGTACTGCTCATATAAGCACAGTGAATATGGTTTTGGTTCACCACAAGAAAGAACATGATTGTGAGCACAGTATGTACCTTGAACACTGCTCTAGTCCGGAACAGGCAAAAAACCACGTTTTACTAATCCAGCTGTGGATATTTTACTGCTTCATACGTGGCTATTTCAGTCAACTTCTCTTAATTCTAGGTGTTGCTCAGATTTGTTAAATTTATTGCCTGGACAGTATAAGTGGAGCTGATTAAAATCTACACAGCTTTGTACTGTTGGAAGTAAAATACTTAAACCTAGGAAAAGGAAATAAAGATATTGGAGATTTTGTTGGGGTTATTTTGAGGTGTATGTAAGTGAAAAAATCAATTCCTGTGTACTGAAAAAAGAAAAAGAGACAAAATTACTTTGGGGCAGATATCAAAGAAGTACATTTTAAAATGCAGACATATATAACCACTGGGATTTTGAAAAGACACCTATCTGCCTTAGTGACAAAATGCATTTATCTGTATACAGAGGACCGAATTTTATTCGTGGCCGTATTTCAAACAGAATATGCGATTACACACAATTTGCTGTCTCAGGTGTATGCTCCTGACATCATTAATGTAACAGCTGCCATTCCTTTTTGACAAGATTAGTAGCAAAATCTATAAAGAAGCTGAGTCTGATCACATTTTTGAATATTTAATTTGGAGTAGCTTTGACCATACTTCTGGGTCTTTTGTAAGGAGGTGAAATTTCACCTGCTCCCATTTACTTTGTTAGATGTGTGAGCTATTGGCACAAAAACCAAATATCCCATGGGGATCCAACTTGAACATGAGCCACTGCTGCCCCTTAGGTCTTGCAAGTTCTGGATCTCTCAATTTTGCAATGCATTTTTCAGTTACTGATCACTACAAAAATCAGGTCTTTAATCAAGTAAACAATAGTAATAACTAAATAAGAGGAAGCAGATAGTAATAAAGAAACGGTGAAAGTACTAATTATCCTTGTATTAATACAGACTGTCTTTAAACTCTTAAGTTTTGTTTTCACTTTAATCTGTTATGAAATTAATTTATCCTTCATTTAGTATTTTTTATTGTTAAGCTGAATGTTAGATGTTTAAGTGAAGTGCTTTAGTTTTCTGTTACTCGATTTATCTGAAGTTCAACCTACTGATACAAATTAGTTGCAACATATTTGAAGTGAATCCACATATGCAACACAAAAGCTCAATACCTCTGAAAAGAAAAAATCTGTTTTGGTCTCACTTTTAAAAGGTCTACTGAATTAAGTAAGAATTCTCCATGTTGTTCTAGATATGTTAGATACTCTTTGACATTGGTTATTTTGCAAAATTTTAGCTGTACCATTTCTAACACTCTCCAAAAGAATCAGCAAGTTGCAAAGAGTAAGCAAGTTGCCAACAATAAGATCACTTTAGTAAAACCTTTATCACTTTAAAAATAATATTTTAAAATAAGATAGTTATAGCTTTTATTGTCCTGTGAAAAGCTTCAGGATCATCTCACGTCTGTGATTGTGTATGTGAAGATGGGGAGGCAGCCTTGGCTGCAGTGACAATGAGGTGGTGCATTTCAGGGTCTTGCAAGGTAGAAGCAGGGCAAAGAGCAGGATCACAGCCCTGGAATCTAGAAGAGCAGACTTTAGACTTTTCAGGCATCTTCCTGAATGAATCCCATGAGTTACAATCTTGGACACAAAAGGGGTTCAGGAGGTTCAAGGATCGCCTCCTCTGACTCCAAGCTCAAGAATGGTCCATCACAATGAACAGGAAGTCAAGCAGATCTACATAGATGAACAAGGATTTTCTGACTGTTCTCAAGGATAAAACCCCGGTATTACTATTGAGTCAATGTCTGAGCATGTAGGGATAGCCTTAGGAAAGCCACAGCTCACCTGGACTTAACTCTGGTGAGGAGCATGAAGGGCAGTAGGAAGGGCTTCAACAAGGATATCAGCAGCAAAAAGAAAACCAAGAAAAATGTGGGCTTACTACTAAATGCAGCAGGGGAACTGATGAGAAAGGACACGGAAAAGGCTGAGGTACTCATAGCCTTCTTTGCCTTGGCCTTTGCAAATAAGGCTGGCCTTTAGGAATCTTTGGTCCCAGAAGCGAAAGTCAGGAGCAAGGAAGACTTCACCTTGGGAGAGAAGGAGAATGTTTAAGCAAACTGGATACACATGTTCAAGGAGCCTGATGCACCTATGAGTGCTGGGGGAGCTGTCCGCTCTCAGTGCGACTCACTCTCAGTTATCTTTGAAAGCTCATGGGCATCAGGGGAGCTTCCTTAGGACTAAAAAAAACCAGATGTCGCTCCCATCTTCAAGAAGGGTTGTAAGGAGGATATGGAGAACTACAGGCCAGGCAGCCTTACCGTGATTCTTCTGAAGGTGGTGGAGCAAATAT
Organism: Buceros rhinoceros silvestris; assembly: GCF_000710305.1. Taxonomy (NCBI): domain Eukaryota; kingdom Metazoa; phylum Chordata; class Aves; order Bucerotiformes; family Bucerotidae; genus Buceros; species Buceros rhinoceros. The sequence continues at coordinate 5,170 of NW_010394150.1, forward strand.
CTGCAAACCATTTCCAGACACAGGAAGGATGAGAAAGTGATTGGCAGTATTCAGCATGGAGGAACAAAGAGGAGACTGTGCTTAACCAACCTGGTAGATTTCTGAAGTGATATGACTGGCTTGATAGGTGAGGGGAGAGCAATGGCTGTTACTTTACATTTAGTCAGGCTTTTGACAGTGTCTCACATAACATCCTAATAGACAAGCTGAACAATACGGATCAAATAGTGAGAGGAACTGAAATCTAGCTGAACTGCCAGGCTCCGGGAGCTGGGAGCAATGGCACAGAGAACAGCAGGAGGCCACTCCCTAGTAATGTACTGTACCCCAGTGCTGGGTCCCATACTGTTCAACCTCTTTATAATGAAGTATATAATGAAGTGTATGATGGGTCCGATGGAACCTCAGCGAGACTGCATATGATGCAAAATTGGGAGCGGCTGTTACACTGGATGGGTGTGCTGCCATTCAGAGGGACCTCAACAGGCTGGAGATGTGGGCAGAAAGCAGTTTGTTCATGGAGTGTGTGGAGTCCTGCACCTGTGGGGAGGAACAACCCCCTGCACCAGTACAAGCTGGAGGCCAATCAGCTGGAAAGCAGCTGTGCAGAGAAGGTCCTGCAGATCCTGGTGGACAACAGGTAAAGCATGAGCCAGCAATGTGCCCTTGTGGCAAAGGCAGCCAACGGTATTCTGGACTGTTTCCTTTATGTCTGATGGAAATAATTCCATATTTGTTTCCAGTCACCTTCTCAGATCTCCACTTACTCGCTTTCCATGTCCCCCAAATAATTTTCATCTGCTGTATGCCTTATCCATACCTGAGATGGTTGGTAGGACTTCCTTTCCTATGCTGATAACAAAATACCCATTTCACCCCAGCTGGGAGGAGTAGATAGAAACCGTGTAGAATGCAGTTAGACTAGGAGTGAAATGGAATTCCACTAAAGAGACTTGGTAGCACTAGATGCAGCAGACAGATTTCTGCCAATAAACCTCCAATGTTAAGTGCGTTGTGCAAAGCCTGTAAATTGAGCTGTCTGAGTTTACATAGATTTTACTCATATATGCGGTCCTAGGAGTAGCCTTTAACAGATTACATGAGCAGAGCTGCAAATTTCTTTACAAAATTAAGTGTATTTATATTTGGGCTGGTCCTCTGTGAATTTGAAGTACAAGGTATTCCAGTCACTGTGTAAAGAAGTATTAATCAGCTGCTACCTAAGGTGGTTTAGTGACAGAATTCAACAATTGCAAAACCTAAGAGTCTGCTATTTGACCTTGAAAATTAATTAATTTTTACTTTGTGTATTCATCTTTTGTGTTTGCTTTATACAAGCACCAAGTATTTTCTCTGCATAAATATTCACAAAAAAGCACTTTAAGTTAATATCCCCAACTGCTCCAAATGTATAGTATGTATCAACAATCCATCAGTACAATTGTGACTAAAATGAAGCCTTTCTAAATAATTGTGTCTGAGTCATCTTTGTTTATTTGGCTATATGTTGTTTCTTGCAGAGCAATTAAAGTATGCATAGTATTTTTCGAAGCATCCTCGTGCTTGGAGAGTGGCAAGCAATCTGACTTCCCGTAGGAATAGTTCAAAGGTCGTCTTGTCATGGTAAAACTGTATATACGTTAGTTTATCTCATAATAAGTCTCAAACATTTTTAAAAAATAATGATTTCTCAGAAGCGCTGTGTACCCTAAGCCGGATCTGGTGAAAGTAACAGCACTTTAAAGAAATTACTGAGCTCCTCGCAAGATGAGGCACAAAAGCAAACTTACAGAAGGATTGGATGCTGATACTCAGAAACAGATCAATATTTAATGCAACTTTCAGAACATCCACAGTATTCTGAAGGAAATCAGTATTCTGAAGTCATCATTAGGCTTGACACATTTTCTCCTGCAATTGCTAATGCTGCTAATCTTCTTACTTTCTAAATAATGTGCCTGTATTATGGTTTAGTTCAGAACGTCCTAGACATGCTACATTTGCTGTCTGTTATAAGTCAGATTCTGCCATTGTTCTGCATAGTATCTGTGTGGAAAATGAGTCCCATTGCTGGTATGGCTGAAACTCTTACTCTCCAATTTAAAACACCTCGTGTATGTGTCTGAATTAGAAGCCTCATTAGCATGCCTCTTTGAATGCATTTGGAATACAGGCTTGCGCCGCTGTCACACAGGCTATGTGCCTAAGATTAGGCAGAGACGTGAGTATCTCTATGTGTAACTGGAAAGTCTACTGATACACTATCAAGGGCTTTGATCTGAAAAGATTGGATAGAAATAGGGGATTTGATTGTTTGAAACAGAAACACTGTAACTAGAAACAGTATTTTTTTTGGTTTAAAAGTTCTGTACCTGGAAACTTTTGATCCAGCCATGGGTCTGGATGTGAAATACCTCTGAAGTTCAGTTGTGTTTAGATCCTGAAGAAAAGTCAGATTTGGGTTTGATGTAGGAATAAGAGGGAAAGCAGGACAGAACACAGAAATACAATAGAAGGGAACATTTCTTTATTAGTGAAAAAAATTATCTACAGACCGTAATATAGTTATTGAAGATTTTTGTCATGGTGTTGGTATTCTTGGCAAGGGTGGTGATGGTTTTTTTGTTTTATTTTTCAGTAAGGGCCTTAGTTAAAATAGGCTTTTCCAGATTGTTTGGGATTGGCTGTATTAGGGGACACACGCCAGCCTCTACAGCATGGGATGAAGAATGATAGAATGCTCTCAAATGGAACTGAGTGGATCAGGCTTTGAGGTACAGCTTCTACATAAAAGCCAGTTATTTGATTAGAAATCACTAAATCAAACCTGAAAACACAGGATATGGAGACATATTTCTTGAACTATCTTGTTTCTACAAAATTAGACACAGACATGTTAAATGCTGTTTCAGTTTAGGAAATAATTGCATTTATGCCGGTCATTTCCAGGTGACTTACATAGTAATTAATGTATAAATAACACTGGTACAGTGTGAGGGGTTTGTAAATTCTGGAAGTTTGCACCTCAAATAATCAGAGATTACATGGATCTATTCTAGAAGTCTGCTCAGGCCAATTCCACAGACTTTTGGTAAGTCTTCTCACTGCATTCCTAAAGTACTAGTTATTTGTTATGCAAATGCAAAATAAAGCCAAAAATGGGAACAAAAAACCCTAAAAAATTCAGCAGATGTGCTTGTTTATTTCCAGTGGCGTAAGGATGTTCCTAAAAGCATTCAGAAAACCTGCCTGTATGCATAATATTCTTTGTCCTTTCTTCAGCATCGCTGTTCAGTCAGAGGTCCAGTTCAAAGAGATTTGATAGTTGATAGTTTCAACGAACATTACATGAAGCAAAAATGTCTTTTAACATGAATGTACTTCTAGATGTGCCAATCGGTGTGTCCCTTGACTAGGTATTAATCCTAGCTAATCCATCAAAATTGTACACTTAATATTCTCTCCTGATTTACAGCCTTTTCTAACCATTATAGTAAAGCTTTTACCCTGATACTACTGAGCTTGAAAGACATCAGCATAAATCAGGAGATAAGTGTTTGTGTGGTATGTTCATCATTCCAGGTGATTATCTTAGCCTGTGATGGATGTGAATATATTGATTTTAAAATAATACATCTCTATGCATGAATTAAATTACAGTGACTGGATAAAAATCCTGCTTTATTTTATTTCAAGTGAAAATGTAACTTCTCTTATTTTCTTGGCAAAAACCAGTTGTCTTGAAACATCTGACTATTGTATTCAAGCTTGTTTATTGTCCTGTATTGTTCAATTTGCTTCAGTCAGACCAAAATGATGAATAGATCAAGATTTAATTTCCTTATTCACTGAATCTGCATGAGTATAATACTTCTATTGTATAGCTGTATAAGCTAACATTAAGTAAGAGTAAAGCTGTCACTCAGGTGCACATTAGAAAAGGGATTAACTTTTACAGAATGTGGTAAATAGCACTTGTTAAAGAAAAAGGCTTGACCTTTATTAACCGATTAGAACATTATTTCACCACCAATACGTATAACTTTCCCAAATGATTCAATCTGACGGACTGATTTGGTAAAGGGCAAAACACATACATTTGACTAGAGAAGAAGTTTTGGTGTGTGTCAGCCAAACAGTTAGTGACTTTTACCTCTTTCAGAGGATAAATTAATTTATCACCTGCTTTAAAAGTCCTTAATTATTACTGTTTTCTGAGTCTTGCTTTTGCTTAAGTTTTCTGACTTTTATTAGTACACGTCATAATCTGAAGCACTGAAAGAGCAGGCAGGAGAAATTAGTGCCAGGTCCTCATACTCAGGCTGAGGAGCACTTTAGCCAAGGTGTGGTTTCATCAGTTTCAGTTACATTACTCATGGAATAGCGAACTAATGTCATCTGAGTAAGAATACGAGCATCCTGTAATAAATCTGACTGCGATTTGCTAACAGCAATCGGTGACATTGTTGTGCCTTACAGAGTAAGTACAAAAATTGCCCTCAGTTGCTGAAGTAAAGGGTATACCATAAAACTCTACTGCTAGAATAGAATATGTCCCTCCTTATTACTTTTTGGCATCAGTAAGCAGTAATGGATGGAATGTGCAGAACAGATCAAGCATCAGGTATTTGATGATTGAGATAGATGACACTTTTTGAATATATTCATAAACATGGTACAATATGAAAAGGTACCAAAAGGGGTCTTCTTTTTGATTAGTAACATGATTTGCTCCAAGTTCACTTTGTGACAAATGGGTCCTTACAGTTCTGAGACAGACATGAATTACCGGATGGAAAAACGGCTTCTCTTCTGATCAGGTATTTGCTTTTCTGGTGCTCTGCTTGACCGTGCTTCATGAGAGCCTGCATGGAACCTCATTCCATTGGAATTAAGTTTTCTTCTTCTGCTTCTCCAAAGTTTGTCCTTGGCAGACTAGATAGGCTTTAACCCATAAGGCTAATTATGCTATTCAAGGTTAGGAAAACAATCATTGTAGTATCAATTAATGAAATAAGAAGGAAGCCAGTTCTAATTTACGCAGCTCAGAAAAAAAGGTATGTTGATCGAACACAATTACTTAAAGGTGACTCAGAGAAGAAAATTGTGTCTGTGCCCTTTTTTTGCTTCATTATGAAATATAACCAAGGTCAGAAAGTTTGTTATTTGTCTTTAAATAAATGTTGCTTTTGTTCATGTTGAAGATAAAAACCAACCAAACAAACAAACCTCTTTTACATGGAACATTTTGTAGACAAATTGTTTAATACCTTTGAGTAGCAGCAGCTTATTTCAATGTCAAACATCGTGTATCAAGGATTAAAAAGTGTTCTTATGTTACTGATGTATGTCACGCATAGGTATGAAGATTGTACAGTTATTACCTGATACTTGATACAAATCTCAACTTCTTCTGCACCTCTTGCTACTTTGGTTGTAGAATATTGTTAAGCAGAACCTGTGAAGCATATTGAACATGGCAATGGCACTGCCCCTGGATAAGGTGTATTTCGCATGTGATGTTAGTTCAGGGTAGGGTGCTAACTCTGTGACTCGGTCTGTCAGTAAAGTATTGTAAGTCTAAGTTGCTGTAGCATTTATACTGCCATTAGGTTCTGTTTTTCTATTACACTATAATACCTATAGTAGAACTCAAAGTATATAAAAAGCAAGAAAGTTTAGACCTGTTCGTAGGTTCAGACAGGAAACACATAGCCACACACCAGTCATTAAAAAAATTACATCTAATCTTATTTTCATGAACAGTTGAATAAAAGGCACTATATTATTAAGACATTTGCACAGTTTTAGAAAAAACTATGTATAGAACATCTGAATTTCTCCAGAAATTGAAGTGAGACTTCAAATCTTAGCTTCTTGTTTGATCATACTGCTGAAAATGTAGTTCAATTACCAAGGTCAAGTTGAAAAACCCAGGGATATGGTGGATGACCTTCTAGTGTTTGCAGCCAGCTTTGAAACTGGTCCGTAACTGGTCTGATAATTTACATGCTGCTCAGCAAACCTGAAAGCATTTCCATTTGATTTTACTGTGTTGAAATCTATCTCTTCATTATTCTTTGTGCTATCAACATCTACAGCATTTGTGGAGTAGGAGCAATAATGGTACCATTGCCATGTTTTATGAGGCAATAATAATGATACTAGTGAAGTAAAAATGAAGGGATGTAATAAATGGAGGATATATGTCCAGGAGTGTAATCATGTCAATTTTTTCGTTATCCTGACTGAAGGAATATGTCTTTGTGAGCGGACAGATTTAGAAATTGCTCTTATGAAAGGCGAAGGTAAAGAAAAGGGCACTGTGTAGTAACAGCTACTATGTAACTCCAAGGGCACATTCTCAGCAGGATGGAAAAGGTGAAGATTACCATGTCATAAATTCTTAAAGACTCTCATTTTCTCCAGTGTTGCCACAAAACTGTTCTGTTTGTTGAAGAATAAAGAAATAACAACTTAAAGTAGCTGGAAGCTCTCACTGCCAGCAAGCATGCCAGTTACGGGTTTTGGAACACTCTCTTACTACACCATCTGGATGCCTTTAGTAAAAGTCCAAGTATGAAATCACATGAGACCACATTTGGAACAGACGTGTTTATATGAGAATAGAAAACGTTCTGCAATATTTATGTAGTGCTTTTTTCCCTCTGTGCGGAAATACTCTATTAAATCCTTATTAATATACAAATAAACTGGATTTATCATCTTTTGATAGCTCACTTCTCCACCTGCTCTTTCTTAAACATCTCTGATAATATGTGGGATGTATATGACAGAATGCTGCACATGGTTTTAACCCATGCTGTGCAGCATTGTGGAGAGGAGGGAAAAGGATCGCTTCCTTGATCTTTCCCCTGTGAGAGCTGTGCTCTCTACAATGAGTCGTACTTATTGTTAATGTTTGCACAAATGTTAAATATTTTACTGTCTGGTAGTAAATTTTTTACTTATATTTTCACGATGCACCCTTTTCTCCTCCTAGAAGTATGTAATGAAAATACATTACATTTTCAAAGCTAATATTAGTTTCAATTGGAATTTTTTGATCACGTCTTAACAATTGTTTTCAAAATATCAAGTATTGCTAATGACAAGTGAGAATCTGAGGCTTTGCAATATCGAAGACTGCCATCTTCAAAATAATTGAATACTTGATGACTGAGGCTCATATCTGTCTGTTACAGTTGTGTGTTCTACAGCAGTTTTTGTAATAACATACACCTCGTGCAACTTCCCTGTTCAGAGTCTGCTCTGAAATGAGGCTAAATAAGCATGTTAATCCATATGGTGGGGTATTACTACTAAATTTTCAGCTATGCAAGCAGGATCACAGCTTCTCTCAGTTCTGCCTTTTACCTCTAGCCCTTCCATATGCAAATGTAGAAAGAATAAAACATTATATATTTAGTTACTCTGTTGAGTTTTATATTCCTTACAACTTCTAAACTGACTCTCACTTAGCTAAGAAATTCCATTATGAAGGGTTTAAGATAACATAAAACTACAAACACACTTCAGATTTTTCTGAGTGTTTCTATGTCACCTTTCATCTGGCATTTGGTGGTATGATACGAATTACTGCTATGAGGCCTGTAAACAGAAATAATTTCTACTTGCCAGCTGTTTTCATTGCTGCACCTAGAATCAAAGAATTATTTAAGTTTGGGTTTTTTGCTTGGGGAAATACAATCTTGAAATATATGAGGCTTTTTGGTAAGATGTAACTCATTGATAAGGCCTGGAAGTAAAATCGCATTCAGGCGATATTAAACCAGAAGACATTAGGGTTTCTGAAAAAGATGTATGAGTTCTGGGTTGGTTTCTGGTTGTTTCAGTTTTTGGTTTTTTAAAGAATCTAAAGTCAGTGCACAGCGTGGTGTGTAGTTATTTGTACGTACTCAGACGATGTGTGCAGTTGTTACCCAAATTTGTGTATAATGGGACAGAGTCTGTTCTTCCGTCAAGTCCTCAGTTCACAAAGGTTAATACCTCAATCTTCATTATCTTAGCTGTAGTTCCTTTGAAATCAATGTACTTGTGTTCCTTTAGACCAACTGACCACCCGAGTACTTATACAGTAGGTGCAGTATTAATAAGGCAAAAGGAGAAATTGCTGCTTGTAGTACAATGTAACATGATACTTTATGAAGAAATGGTATAAAGCAATGTATGGCTCATACATAGGTATTTCTGTGTCTAATTCTGGCAAAGGCAGAAGAAATGACATTTACAGATTTATGCTTTAACAGAAATATAATTTTACTTTAGAATCAAGTCCTGAATTGCCAGTGCATCCTACTGTGCAAGTAGAATTTCAGTTTTACTGGAATACCACTTAAGGGAAAAAATAGGAATGTAAAACATCATGTTGTATGCTTTAGAACATTACTTGTATCTAGAACAAAGGAACACAGAATTTTTTGATACATTTCTTGCCCTGGTATTGAATATTTTGTGAACAGAATGGAAAAGATATTTTCAGCTTTCTTCTGTTGCTCCTCCCGTTGTCCTTTTGCATTAGATCGCATGTCATCTCGGTTCGTGAGGAACTGTGGAGAAGTGTATCTTTGCCTCCTTTATCAACTGCATTATGGTGACTGAGCATCAGTGGAGTATCCAGAAATATCAGTTATCTAATAAGAATCAGATTATGTGATCAAGGTGTTTAAAATAAATGCAGCGCATTGTGAGAGTGGGGGTCATTTCCAGTGGCACCTGTAACTAATACTATAGATACAGGGTTGTCCCAATTTCATTTGTTCTTACTAATTTCTAAGCCCTATACCTCAGGCATAAGCATTGCTTGCTATACCATATGAAACATCTCTTCTTGAACAGGCAAGAAACTATGTTTTTCCAAATAAAATAATAATAATAAAAGGTGTAAAGGATCCAAAGTTGCTTTTTTTTTTCGTGACTGCTTCAACAGCTATGAAGTTATTAGCGACCACCTGGAAGTCAGTAGATCAGATCAATAGATAAGTTCTCTGGTACTTTAAATGTTTTCCATCCTCAAGTGAGCTTCCAGAACGTACATGAAAATTTATCTCGAGTCAAGAAGTTTCTTATAAATGACACTTTCAATGTCCGTAAGTTACTGGAGAAAAAAATAATGACCTGTGGTTTGCATTGCCAGATGAAATGAATGGGTGGCAGTGTCAGATGCTAAGTGCCTCTGAGAAATCAGACTTATCTATCTCTGTGTGCATCAGCTTCCAGAAATGTAAACCAGGAATGACATAACTCCCTACAAGTTGGTACACTGAGGCAGGATTCGCTGACATTTCTAAGATGGTCAGATACCACGGTGGTGAATACACATAGCTACAATGGTAAATACTAGGAGTAAGGTGAAGTGATAATTAATTCCTATGATGGTCACTTCTCTTTTCACTTCTCTCTGTTGAAAAGGCCTAAAAATGAGGTGATTTTAAACAGTGAAATAGCTGGTATTTTCCTTCTTGAAAAATGCAGTTACGCGGAGTTTAAAAGCTGACTCTGAAGTGTTTGTGGCTGTGTCAAAAAACATTTCAGATTTTTCATCATCATTAATGTGTAGACAACTTCAATTAGTAATACTGATAGCTGTGAATTTTAATTATTAGATGTACATCAACAGAATAAATGTGCACATTATTAATTTTAACTTTTTATTCTAATCTGTAACTGCAAATTTTGTTAAAGGCAGAAGATTAAGAGATTTAGCTCTGGTTTATTCTCTATTTAGATGTAATGTGCAGCATCAAATCAAAATCTTCCTGAGTTTTCTTGTCCCACATGAAATCTGTAATGTTATTTTGAAGACAATCTCTCGGTGGTTTCACTTTTTATGCTGCCTTTTCATATTTACTTCTTTGGTAAAAACTGTTTTAGAAGAAGTATAACAAGGAAGCGTAGAGTTACCCTCCCACCAAAAAAAAAAAAAAAGGCAATAAAATCACTAGCCATCACTGAATAGCAACAAGATGGACTTAGAAAGAAGGTATGTCTGTAATATGTAGGGCATACCTAAACAGAATGTCCCAGTTCTGGGATAAACTAGTAAATGTTTGGGTAAGATACATGCAAGCTGTTTGGACAGATACATGCAAAAAGCTTACATCCTTCTTCACCTCTTCTACACTGACAGTTTTTACTAGTCACAAAAGCAAGGTACTCTCTTCCTGCACTTCTCTTTCTTCCTTTCTTGAGTACTCTTCATCCTTTCTATCAAGCACTGTGTAGACAGGTTGTCTCTCAGCCTCAGGTAAATTTAGTCATTTTACCTGTAACCACAAAGACAATTTGCACTAGCTGGAAATGGAATTAATCAGATAGCTAGAGCAGTTCTAGTTGACTTTCACAACTTGCAGTTTCTTCTCTCCTCTCAGGGTATGACTGGCCATTAATCATCTTTCCCCTGTGACTAGTGAGTTGATATTGAACCAAAAGTGCAGAATTCCCTGGCTGCGTAGTCTGGCTACAGCTTCAATGTTTCAGTGCAAAAGGTCAGTATTCTTCATTTTGGAGTGTGGTGCACTTCTGTGATGTTATATTTGGCTTCAGTTACAGCTGTCTTCCTTTTTTTGTTGTGGCAGATTATATCAAATTTATAGCACTTAAGTTGTTTTGTAACTACATTATCATTAGTCATGTAAATTATGTGACAATGTTATGTCCTTCTGTGCACAATGAAGGAACAAAGATCTGGGTAAATACAGTGTTTAGTGTAGTAGCCATCATTCTGTAAGGAATACCTGCAAACCTATGTCATTTTAAAGGAACTGTAATATGTGAAAAACCTTAGATCTTACTGGTGGAAAAGACATCCACATCTTTAACCCAGCTTGTTATAAACCTCCACACCTCACATTTTCTATGAGTGGCATTTCTCTTGTGGGATTGCTTTAATCTGTATCTCAGTAACAGATCACTAAATGGTTGGCCACTCGTCATTTGATTTTGTGGGTTTACCCCCACCTAATGCGACCAGTCACTCATTCCCTTCTCCCATGGGTTGGGGGAGAAAAAAAAGACAGGCAGAAAGATTCCTCGATTGAGATAAAAACAACTTAATAGGTGGAACAAAAGCTACCTGTTAAAGCAAAGCAAAGAAGGAATTATTTACAGGTTCCCATTGTCAGGCCAAGGTTTAGCCACCTCCTGGAAAGCAGAGCCTTGGCACGTGTAACAGTTGCTTGGGTAGAAAATGCTGTAACTGTCACCATGCCTGCTTCTTTCTCCTTTCCTGGAGCTTTTACTACTGGGCAAAACATCGTATGGTACATAATATCCTGTAGATCAGTTTGGGTCAGCTGTTTCCCCTCCAGTCTCTTGCTCACCCCCAGCCTACTTGCTGGGGGAGCAGAGTGGGAGAAGGAGAAAGCCATGACCCTAAGCACTGTTCAGCAATAGCCAAAACAGTGGTGTGTCCCCAATGCTCTTTTAGTCACAAATGCAAAGCACAGCATCATACTGGCTGCTGTGAAGGAAGTTAACTCCATCCCAGACAGACCCAGGGTGGCTGGTGATCTGCAGAAGACTAGCAGGCTGTCTGATTCTTTGTCTTTCTGTGTGACAGTTCTTTTGTTTTGATGCTTGTTGCATTAAAAGGCAGATGGGACATGTAGAGTGTTTTCATAACACCTTTCTATTTCAGTGCCTGCTGTTAGGAAAATAGTTGTATTTCACCATGGAGCCTGCAGTATTGTGAACAGCAAGGGAGAACTTTGTAAGGTGGTGTCTTCAATAAGTACTGAGGGCCCTCTGAAATGGTTGGAAAGGATAGTTGCTGAAGTATAATGTCACTGAACACAAGCAACATATAAGTGTGTAAGCGACACCAGAATTTTCTTGTTCTCGGTTCTCAGTGTATCATTAAATATAAGTACAACTGGCATTGTTCATTGCAGAACAGTGATGCTTCCTCCTCATCCCAGCACAGAGCCAGGACTGCATTTCACAATCAGGGCCTGGAGTGGGTGAGGGAGGTTGCTGGTCTGGTCTGGAGACTCTCGGACCCCAGAGGAGTCAGGGAGGATATTCTTCTATCGCAGCAAGGTGTGTTCTGGTTGCTTGCCTGTTGGCTAGTGAGCGTGCCTTGTCTGCAGCGTGATGTAAAATACCAGAAATTTTAAATGCACGTCCTCTAGCACAATGGCTGTCGCAAATTTTAATTGAAAAAGACAAGAGTGGAAGATCTAGGTGAAACCTGAAATTATAATTGTTATAAACCCTTTTGTTGGATCCACATTACCTTGGAACTTTTAGTCTGTAGAGATATTCTCACAGCAAATACAGTATTCATCATTCATCTGTAGTGTTAACTGTAAGACAAATTTCATTGTCACGGTTTGTGAAGTTTAAAGTTAGACTGGTCCCTAAACATACCATTGTTAAGCATTTTCTTTTTGTGTCTCTTTTCCTTTCTTTGTCTGACGTACAAATCCACACCTTATTTTACTACTTGTAAAACAATTAACTGCTAACAAGAGCTCTTAGCTTTGTCAGTTAAACTTCCCAGACAGTTTAACAAGCTACTTATTACAAATCTTCTTAGAGAAAATCTTGTTTAAAGTTACATAGCTTGCGTTTGAATTTATAATGCTGGGGTAATGTTAGTTTACAGGTTTATAGGAACAATAATTTAAAAAAAAATAAAGATAAGCTATGTAAGGAACATCCCTTCACTTTAAAGAAAAAGCTGCAGTTTAGAGATCAGCTATCTACAGACACATGGTCTCTGATCAAACAGCTGGAAGAAATCCTGAGTTAAAGGATGTCTCTTGCTAAGCATCTTAGAAGAAATACCCATACACTTGCATAGCTAATCCCAATAACCAATCTTCAAAAAGACATGACAACACAACACATGGACTGTGACTTGTTAAAGTGTCCATAAATCATTATGACGTGAATAATAAACTTAGCTGAATGCATGGTTGTCAGTTCTATAGGATTAGCAAGTTCATTTGAAGGGTTTAATTTAACTATAATATCCCAAAGGCCTGTCATTAATGCACAAGTTACTCTGCAAATCTGCTTTTTAAATTGCCAATGACAGCAAAAATAGATTTTTTTTTTCACTCTGGATAAAACCTTTACACAAATGACATAAAGCCTACATGCAAAATAAGGACTAAGCTAGATCTAATGAAGAATTTGGGCACCTGCAATTTAGGTGCCACAGTGGCTTAATGCTTAGCACCTCCTCACTAGAAAAACAAAATCCAGGAAGAAGCAGTGGGTTTATTTCAATTAAATAGGGCATTCGGATTCCACAGCATTGTAATTTGAAAATCTAGATATTCATCAGACAATTTTAGAGCTGTAGAAAAAAAGTCATTAGTTTTGGTTTACTCTGAAATCACAGGATCATAGGAAAATCATTCAGATGATGTTGCCCAGGGCTTTATCCAGCTGAGTCTTGAAAATCTTCAAGGACGGAGATTGTGTGGCCTGTCTGGGCTGCGTCTTCCACTGTTCGGCTGTTCTCACAGTGAAAAAGATTCTCCTTACATCTAGCATTTTCTCTTAAGCTTGCTGTCTCCCGTTTCGCCACTGTGCACCGGTGTGTAGAGTCCAACTCCATCTTGTCGATAAACTATTCACAGGGTTACTGTGTAACAGGGCACAGTTAACTATGCACTGAGTTACACCGAGACTGTTTCTCCTCCAGGATGAAGAATTCCCAGTTCCTCGGCCTCTCCTCACAGGGCAGTGCATCCAGATGGTCACTTTTGAGTGCTGAGGAGAGAGAGAGTTCATTCCCTCAGTGTCCTGGCTGTGTCCCTGTGAATACCTCCCAGGGTGCTGTTGGCCATCTCTGCAGACAGGGCACACCGTTGGCTCATGTTTAGCCGGTGTCTTCCAAGGCCTTCAGGTCCCTCCCACCAGCCTGAGCCCTTGCAGCAGTTCTTCCTGGCCAAGGGCAGCACTGGCTTTGTTTTTGTCTCTGAATATTGTGAACTTCAGACAAGTATTCCTACTACCATGAATTGGCTGAAATAATACACCTAGTACTGTTTCTCAAAAGACTGAGAAAGAAGAAAAGCTCATTTTAAAAATCCAGATGAACCAGCAATCCATCATTGCTAGCTGTTCTCGAGAATTGAATTGCAGTCACATGCTTCCTGCTTTTTTAGTGTGGTGTCTTAATTCAGTCTAAATCCCATTTTAGATTAATAGATCTTTTACTAAATGGTCAATGATGGCTTCTCTTAGAGAAAAACATTTGATAGACCTTATTATGTTCAAACCAATTCCAGCACTGCACTGCTCTTAGTTGAAGTCAAGTGTTTTAGGATGTTTTCTTTGTTGTTTCTTTATGGTTTCATTTTGTCTAGCAATGTTGGTTTTCCTCAGGCAGTTTCCTGGCAAGGCATACCACTCTGGTCAACCTCAGCTGTCAGTAAACTAGGATGAAGTATTTCTGCATCCACCCTAAAAGCAAAGTATACTGTGAGGATTTAGCCTAAAACAGGAAATTTATTTGTGGAGTTACCCACAAACAAGCAGATAAATATGCTGCCACTGCTCAAAGTCATGAAAAAGGTAGAAATTCCATGAATTTTCATAGCCAGTTTTAAAGCAAAGATGAGCAACATGAGAGCCTTTCAAAAGGAATCTAAAATGCTTCTCTGCTGGAATTAAAATCATCTGACTGTCATTGTGTGGTCAAAGAGTGTATAATGTAAGTTAAAACAACATTTTCTACATCCACAGCCAGCTGGCAGTAAAAATTGTATTCCTATCCTCTAACAGCTAATAGAACATTGAGCAGTGACATTGCTAGGAGTTTTAGTAATATTTACTCTTAATTGTCTTTTGAGGTTGGAGGGTTTTTTACTTAAAAGATCATTTGACAGTGGTACCAATATTTAGATAATTTTTTTTTTTTTGAAGTGGTGAAAATAAATGTTTCAAGATCTTCTATGAGAGGACTTTACAAAGGAAAGATGGACTAGAATGAAATGCTGGAATCAGAAAATGTCATAATGGAGCCTTCTTTTATTCATTATTGTTAGCAGTTTTTTCCTTCTCTTTCTGCCTTCTGCTGAAAAATGCTGAATGTTTTTTTTTGTTTTACCTAATACTGAAAATAGCTGAATATATTTTCCATAGAGAACTTTTAATTTTTTTTATGTTATGTTATTCTGGACTTCGCAGTTGAGCTTGCTACAAGACATATCCCTGGAGTATTGCTCTTCTGGGTAGTTCAAAATGCCTATGGAAACACTAGATAAGCAGACTTAATTAACTGTATGTCTTTTCCCAGGTATTTTTAATTCTTTATATTAAAGATCACAGTAAAGTCTTCAGAGCAGACTCTTCCGTGCTTACGTGAGCTTTTTCTTTCTAGAAATGGGCTTAGATGTTTGTTTGCTTACAAATATCTGATATGTACATGCAGTATTTTTATCATTTCTGTTACAATAAGAAACTTTGCTCCTTAAGGAAAGCCTTGGCTTTAAGCATGATCTGACTTTGTAGTAGTATATTTGTTAGCTAACATGGTAACTTTTTATTATATCCATTGTACAGCCTAGTCTTAGATTTTCCCAGAAGTATATATTTGTATGTGTAATGTCTGTATATAGTGTTATTCCATCCATTAGAATATTCATTCTTCTGTGTTTAAATGGTCATATAGTCATGGTCATAGTATGCAGCTGTATTTCAAGGTACTACTAACTTAATAGCTTTACTTCTATATTTTTTATGATAATCGTGCTCAGTCAGCCTTTAGGGGATTTGTAGAAATGTTATAAAGAATGGTCAGGTTTTTTCCCCTACTCTCCATCATGAGAATTTGGTTACAGAACTGGAACTTTAAAAACCAGTTTAATGTGGAATACTCAAACATGGTAGTGTCATGTGAAGAAGAATGACCAACAAGGGAAATGGACTTTAAATCTTCAAATAAAAGGAATCTACTAAGTCATTGAGTGAATAGCATATGCAGATCAAAAAGAGATAAAGGATGTGGGGAAATAATCTTCCAAGTTACGGACGTTTAAATGTTTTTTAAAAGTGGGCCAAGAGAGAATTTTACAGAAGTGTTTGATAACCTTTTTGTATTGTATCCTGAAACAAAAAACCTTGAAGGATTTATCCAGCTTCTGATAACCAAACCTATTGGCGTGGGTTAAAACTATGTGGCTGTTGAAACCGAAAGGGTTTCTCGACGACAGGGTTTTGGATGGAATGTAAACCCAGCAAAACCTACTGCAGAACGGAGCTTAGCAGCTCGTTAGGGCTTGAATCCAAGGCTTTGTTTAGGCAAGGGAAAAACAAACACAGGTTTAATGTAAAGGGGGTGGCAACAGAAGAGTTTTAATAGTGAAAAGCCCTAAAATCAATCATTTTAAAAGTTAAACAGGAC
>NW_010394151.1:0-243 GCF_000710305.1 Buceros rhinoceros silvestris
AAGATCCCCATCAAGAGAGCGGGTGAGTTGGGGGGAGCCCCCAAACCTCGCAGCCCTTTTTGGGGAGGGCTCTCAAGGTGATTCCCCTTCCGTTTCCCCGCAGACATCCTGAAGAAAGTCATCCGGGAGTACCGAGATGTTTACCCCGAGATCATCGCCCAGGCGGGCAGGACCCTGCAGCAGGTTGGCGGGGGGTGGGACACGCACACGGGAGGGGGCTCGGGGAGCTTTTTTTGGGGGGGT
>NW_010394152.1:0-4335 GCF_000710305.1 Buceros rhinoceros silvestris
CATCAGACGGGGCCACCTCTGCTGCCTTCACCTCCTGGAGACTGACGGGCAGTGCTCTGACCTCTCTGGCACAGGCTCACAGAGAACCCGTACAGATACTTAGGCAAACGTGGCTGCTGGCTGTGGTCCTAGCGGGCGTTTGTCTTCCTTGCTTTGTGAGGACATTCTGTGGCAGCTGCAGAGGATCATGAGACTACAAATATGCAGGGGTAGTCTTGCTTGTGTTACTGAAAATTCGGAAGAAAAACTTCTTAACACCGACGTAGCGTTAAGAAGCAACATTTTGTTACCAGCGCTGGGTGCGAGGGGTATATCTTCCCCAAATCTCGCACCCTGTATGCTGCCCCAGCCAATGCTTATATCACCCGATTACATGCATATTCATTATTTTCCCTGAAATAATCATACATATTCAAAAACTAATTAATAATTTTGCATAACTATTACGCATGCGGCTTGACTATCAGTCTCCAAACAGCTGAGCTCACACTTTCTCTTTCTGTTTTGTCTTCTTCTGTACCGTAGACTTGTAGTTTAGATCTTTCTCATTCCTTTCCCAGACGGCCAAGGTTTTCATATCGCTGTTGTACAGACTACTATTTACAGGGTAACATAACGCTTGTACCCCATGGGATTAGGAGGCACAAGCCTGTACAGAGAGGAAATTCTTTTTACTCAACAAACTCATAAATGCTAGTGAAGACCAGAAGGTACTTACTCTGATTTCCTGTTGCAGACTCAAAGGGGTGTTATGTCCTCAAAATTTGCCTTTTTTTTTAATTGCAGTTCAGATCTAATGCTTAAGTCTACAGAACAGCACGTTACAAAAAAGACACTTGGCACTGTAATGTTTGCCCTCATTAGTATTGCTGCAGATGTAGCGATCAGGGTAATTTTTCACTTGCTCTGCTAAATCAAAGAAAATAGGATGTTAAACAGGTTATGGGGGGGGGGGGTTGGGTTTGGTTTTTTTTTTTCAATGAAGCGGGACCAGTAAGAGAGAATGGTGTCAGGAAAGTGTGATATTTGCAAAAATTCTGTACTAAAACCCTGTTATTAATTTACTGGCCTTAACTTGCTTTTGTAATGTTAGTCTGTTTTTAAAAGCTGTGTCAAGTGGATGGAAAAGCACACTTTTCAGCTGATGAAAGCTCTGTTTCACTTCAGCAGGTGTGAGCACAGAAGTGTAGACTAGACAATAGTCTTGCAGCATGTTTTTAAACCAGGGTTAGTAACAGTTTTCAGTGCTGTAAATCAGTTTACAAATCAATTGGTGCTCTTTAAGTGAAAACGCCCTGTGCTGTTAGTATGACGATTTCTCTTGTTCATTTCGCTATTTCCCCTCTATGTGCCATAAACGTAGACTATCCCTGGACCATATTCTGCTTTGTCTGTGCACTGGTCTGGCACAAGCAGCAGCTGCCTCTGATCAGCCGGTAGGGCCAAAGGAAACCCCGGAGCGTCAGTGCTCTCAGCTGTGCTGTCCCAGCTCAGTGACAGCAGCTGATGCCACTGAACCTAAGCAGGCCGGGCAGCTGCAGGGGCTGCTCATGAGACTGGGAGACTGGAAAGGGGAGAACGCTTGTATCACTTTAGTCCTGAGGTACTGGCTGAAGGTGTTCTTTGTGTTTCTCTGAGAAGCTGTGTTTCAGGAATTAGTGTACCAAAGGGGGGAAATTATAGGGAGATTTGATGCTCAAATAGTTGAAGTACAGTTATTTGTATTTGGAATATTGATTTTCCTCCCTGTAAAGGGTGTCTTAATGTAATGCTTGTCATTGTAATCTACTGATAGACAAAAGGTAGCTCTTGCTTTTAAGGTTTTTGTTTGGTTATGTTTAGAGAGGTGCTACCAGATGAAGCAAAACCAAAGCTGTTTTGTTTAACATCTCCTGTTGCAGGTTCTTGTGCCCTGTTTCAGCTGTCTGTGTTTGCAGAGACATGTATTGAGAGCTTAATTTAAGGAACCTCAAAGGAACTTGATTTGGACTTTACTTGGTCTCAGTGCTTCCATTTCCACGAATAGGCTCGTGCTGTCATTAGTATTACTAGTTTTAAATAATAGTATACTGTATAAGTGGTATAGTTTAAGTTTTACTTTCCTCTAGCTGAAGTTGAGGAAAACTGGACACACTTTATTTTTAACAAGAAAACCCAAGATACTGACTCTGTTTTCCTCTATGCCAGGTGTTGCTGCTGAAGAGAACTGCCTGCAGATGAGCAGAATAACAACAAGGTAAGTCTGAGTCGATGAGCTAAAATATTCTTTGTGAAAGAAGGTTATGTGTGAGGTAGTTGTTGCAGGAATTAATGCAGCTGCCACGTAGTCCACATTAGGAATTTTGTGGATGCCACCTCAGCAGGGCTTGGCTGTAGGCCTCTGCTCAAAGAAAATGAGTTGTCAGTCTGTTGAATAAATGAGTAGTTGATTAGTCAACACGCAGAGCAGCTTGAGCTGGGCCCCTCTGAAGAGGGGACTCTACTGCACATCACACACCCCAGTTATATCTGTACCCCCCATGACTCGATCGCTTAATTCTGGATGGTGGTCTTTTGATTTCTTGCTGGTTTCTAAGGGGAAAATAACATATTTCAGTAGCTGCTGGTACAGCATTCCCAAATAGTTGTTTAATTACCATCCCCATTGCTGTGCTGTTCGAACCCCCAGTACTCAGAACAGCCTGTTTATATAAATGGTCACCTTCATAGCTGGCAGATAACTCAGTGACAACCCCTTCCCATTTGTTTTAAACACTCCTGCCTGGGGCACTGTTTTTGCAGGGAGATGAAAGTCAAGTGGTTACATATCCACTGATTTCCTTTTGTCTTTCTGTGGTTTGCTTACCTTGAGCCTCAAATGTGAAACTCGCCAAGGAAGCACAAGAAATCATTCAACATTACCTGACAACTGCGGCTCCTTTTTATTTTTATGGCCAGACCGTCTTACTTTCTTATTTAAATGGAATGTTCTGATGGGGACTAGGGTATGCAGGTGCCAGACCTCAGCCGAGCGAGCTTTAATCTGTGCTAGCAGTGTGACAGCATTCACTTGTTGCTCTTGCAGTGTTTTTAACTACCTTTCATTTGCTCGCTTAGAAAGCTTTTCTGCTCTGATCTTGACTGAAGTTTCCCACAAGCCAGTTAAAACCAGCTCCTGTAGTACCTGTTGTGGTGTTAGTAGAACCTTGTCAGACTGACTTGCAGCAGAATCGGGCTGTATTTGTGTGTATACTCACGTGGGTGCATGCAGCCTGGAAGGGGAAAGCTCTTCAGTGTCATTAAGTGGAATAACTTATGTCTGGATTTGTACGGTTCCGAGTGCTGTTAATGCCGTGTTTATTCTGAACATGGGGACGAATGTAGTAACTTACAATAATGTAATAACTTACTGCAATGCAAGACTTGTTCCTTCGTCTGTTACTTTGCTGGACCTGGAAGTGAGCAGCTTACTGCCTTCGTGATAGCGCTGTGGGGGTGTTGGGGGCTTTGGAGTGGCGGTGCAGTTGGAGAAGGCTGTGCTTCACCAGTGAAGGGGTGTGAATAAGGTGGGGAGGTGTTTGAGATAAGTACCTGGCGGAACATGCAGAGTAAACCCAGAGCAATGGTCAAATGTTGTTGTGCAGCGAGAATGGTCTAGACCAAGTAACACGTAACACAGGCTCACTCTTTATTTGACGTTGCCTTCACATCAGTTAGCTGCAAGTGATGATTGTCTGCTCCAAGATAGGGTGATACAGTCCATGAGTACCAGAGGGCTTTGCTAGTGAAGCCTCCAAAGCTGGAGAGTTGGGATTTCCACTCTGACCCTGGATAATGTAAGACTGAAGTGACTGGATGACTGCATATCCAGGTACTGGCTGAGATTGGTTTTCTTCAGCTTAATTTCTGAAGTCTTTTCCTGAAAGTAACCTGTAGGTTCTTGTATTGCTCTTACTGAAAACTGTGCCTGTGCCTCACGGAATAAGGAGGGGATGTTGCTAAAGCCGCTTTGCTGTTTGCCACGTGAGAGCATCGTGGCCTCGGAGCTGTATGTCTAAAAGAGATGTTTCTGGATTTTTTGCTCATACGGAGTCACAAGAACTGAGTGAGAAGGTCTCAGGCCAGCTGACCGTCACATCTGCCTGGAAGATTGTTGGTGACGGGGTGGCTCTGTCGTGGCGGTCCGGATCGTGAAGAAACGAACGAGGGGAACTGCCTACGGCCCGGGGTCGGGATGTGGCGCTCCAGACCGACAGCGGGAGGAACTCGAAGGAGAACGATGCGGAACAGGAACCTGTTCTTCCTGTCGGGCCGTAAATAAGAACTAGCGGGGAGGAGACACAAGCCGTCAGGGAG
>NW_010394153.1:0-503 GCF_000710305.1 Buceros rhinoceros silvestris
GGAAGGAGCGCTCGGAGCGAGGGTTGGGGTTCTTTCTCTGTGATGCTGGCACATGACACCCGTGTTAATGGCAACCGGCATGTGGAGCGCTAAGGGGATGGTGGGTTCCAGAAACCATTCAGGAGTGTGATAGTTCCTGCGTTTATAGATGATCCTAAGACTGTGTCTGTAGGCAAATATAATTTCTTACCTTTCCTTACTGTAATTTTTTAAATACAGTGTGTCCTGCGGAGAGAAATGTCCATATGTGTTTGTAAAATAGTGACCTTCTGCACTCTCAACAAGGCATTAACTTTCTCTTTGACTGTCCAGTTTTGGCCTTGTTAGTTTATTGATTCTCTTTTCCTTCTCTGTTTTTTTTGTTCTTATAGTCTGCAGATACTTAGGATTTCTTTTACAGAACACTCAGTGATCCCAAATTTGTAAACTAGCTATTTTAAAGCACGTGAAGATACTTATTTGACTACAGATTTGCATGTATGGTGTTTCTGAGAGTTTCAGAG
>NW_010394154.1:0-206 GCF_000710305.1 Buceros rhinoceros silvestris
CCCCCCTGCTGTTACCCTGATGTTCTCCTCGATGACCGCTGGGTCGTTACAGATGGACTCGACGAACAGGACCTGGGGGGCGGGGAAAGGGGGGACCAATGGGGACCCTCCCGCAGCGAACACCCCAAAATGGTGTCACCAACACCCCCCCTGCTGTGACCACCCCAGAACGGTGTCATCAACCCCCCTAGAACGGTGTCAACAAC
>NW_010394155.1:0-19665 GCF_000710305.1 Buceros rhinoceros silvestris
TAATAATAAATAGAAGTTTATTCTGTCATTACTGGTGGAGTGGAGGCTTCTCGATGGCTATTCTTCTGGACAAATCAGCAGAGACAGGTTAAAATGTTGACTGAGGACATGCATTTACGACTGTGGCATTTCTGGCATTTCTCTTTATTCCAGTGCTCTTAACAGTCATCCAGTTGCTGCCTTACACAGCGTGGTTGCAATCACCTTACAAGAAAAGCTGCCCAGGATTTGGGGTGGGTTTTTTTCTTTTTTAAGAGTGTTTATGAAGCCAGTCATGGCAGTACAAGCCCAGGGTTGAAGAGGAAGTCCTACAGTTAGAAAAGTTCCTCTTTTTGGAAGCAATTGCCCTGGGAGTTATTTCAACCTGTACTATAACACAGCTATAGTGTTTTCGGAGACTGAAAAAAAATCTGTGTTGACCCTAGCAATATAATGGCCAGTAATGTCAGCCTGGGTGCTGAGTCCAGGGGTTGTACAGCAGCTGTGAAAAGGAGTAGCACCAGTTATTAATAGCCTTTTGCTTTGGAAAGCTAAAAAATCCAGTTCTTGCTATTGTCCCTTCAGTCTCTGGTGAGCCCCAGTTATCAGCTGCAGTTTAACAGTGAATTTTGAGTTTCCAGACTAAATACTCTCAACATTTTTGGAATCTGAAATGAGTTGCCAGCAGAGTTCAGTTTCTTTATAAGGAAACAATTTGTCTCCTGACTTGGAGACATGTTTCTGGCTGTGCAGTAGCACAGCCATCTGCTCTTAACTGCACAGTTTGCATCAACATGCAGCTCTGTTGCTGCTGCTTGCTTCTGGCACTCTGCTGAACATTAACCTCTTCTCTCAAAGTTAACTTCGTGTCAACAGGATTTTGTGCAGGGGGATTAGTGGCTGTGGAGCCAAGATTCAACAAAAGGCAGATCTATGTGATGTGAACTGCTTTTATGCAATTACTAGACTCATTCTCATGCTGGTTCAGACTTTCTAAGTGTTTTCTACTTCAAATCTTGAGGATTTTGTGACTAAAAACTTTTAATGCCTCTTGTCAGCTACTGAGGTGCCATTAGTTAGAAGGCAAGCATCAGGGTGGAAAAAAAGATTGTCTTGAGTTCACTGTGATTTGTCCTTACTGAATGATGCAATAGTTCTAGTCACTGCACTGTTTGCTTTATTAGGGCAGCCTTGTTTTAAGAGTCTTCCCAGTGAGCTCTTGCCTACACCAACCACTGGGATGGGAGGACAAAGACCTTTATTCCTCGTTAGTTCTCAGTCATAGTGACAAAGTGCAGGTTCTCTGCCTGGAGGAGGTGACATAGGAATGAGTCACTTTGAGCAAAACTACAAACAGCAAGTCAAATTTATCCTGGAATAAGCTTTCTCCGCTTATTTTCTTTGCCTTCTTGGAGATATGCAGAAGGGTGGCTGCCTGCCAGGCAGCTGAGGCACAGTGACTTACTCCCTGTTCTCTTATCCCACAGAAAGTGCAAGGGATTCTGGATAGATTACCCCTAACAGACAAGCCATGCTTTGTCAATCCTGAGGGAGGTCCCCTTGTATTTGAGTAAATCCCTGAAGAGCACTGTTCTCCATGCTAGAGAAAAGGTTCTGTCTCAGGTTCACTGCTATAAGAGATTGCCCTGATTTTACATGCCCAGCACTTGGGAGATCTAGATGCTAAAATCCATGATAGTAGATTCTGCCAGCTCTGCCACCTCTCTTCACTGGGTTAGCAAAGTTGTGCCAGCCACTAGAATTTACAAAAGGAGAGGTGTCAATAGAAAAAAGGAGAATCTGGGCTGATCTGAGGTCCTGTATGGTAGGCATTGGTCAAGACTTTTAAAAAAATGTTAAGTAGTTGTCAGATCAATAACCATCTCTCAAGAACAACCTGTTTGAAAGCTTCTTCACCATTGATCTCCTTGGTTTTGTAGCTGAACTCTGCTTTTTTTTCAGAACACTTCCACTCTGACAAGGTACAATGTCTCCCACAAAAAGAGTCCATCAAGCACGTGTTTTGGGGCTGAGCTTAAGGAAGAATAAAATGAAGAACAACCTTTAGTCTTTTTCAGTTGCTATATTTCACATGATGCTTTACCTGACTGCTGACTGCTTGTGACAGTGATGTGTGGCAAGTTTGCACAGAGGGAGGAGGGTGATTTTCCTTCTGAGATAAGAATTGTTATATCTGAGGGTAATGTCACTTGAATTTGGAAGACCAAAAACCAGCAGGGAAAGAAGCAGTATTAGAAAGGAATCTCACTGTTTATGCTGCATGTAGCATTTTGAGCAGATAAATGAGTATAGGACAGGTTTCAATTTGGACTTCACTACTCTGGCCATGATGTCCTTCCAGCAGTGTCTGCTGGCCAGTATGGCTTCCCATATTTGCAGTATTCACTATTGCACAGTTGCTTTTAAGCTCTCCAACTTTTCTGCACTCTGAGGGGAAAAAAAAACTCAGATATAAATGCTTCTACCTTGCCATCTTTTTTTTTCTGTCCTCTTTATGCTATACAGCTGCCTTTAACATTAGATTGGTAATGCTGCATCTGCACCTTCTATTACAGCTCACACAGGGGGATACCACTAAGTTACTGGAATTTCCCATCAGATTTCAGGCAGGGGGAGGTGGGGATGGGGTGGGGATAGTTGAAAAGGCAGCTTTAAAAACTGATGGAGGAACTGCTGGGGAGTAGACACTAACTGGTAGACTAGCAATTTCCCCATTTAAAACACTGAATTCAGAGCAACTTCGGAAAGGTGACTTGTTCAGTTAAAAACTGTACCACTATAGTCCCGGTACCCCACCACATTTCTTTTAATCTGTAAACCAAATGCATGTGACAAGTGTGGAATTTGGCCATGTTTTACCTCAGTCTCTAAAGCTGCTAGCTAGTGTGCTAGAAATGGCTAGGCAATTCTGAACAGAAGACCCTTGCGGACTCAGTTGTCTAGCCAGCCTGAAATGGGTAACAAAATTAAGCTGCTGTAATGCCGAAGACTCTGTCGCAACTGCATCTCAGAGGACAAAGGAAGGGCATGTCTGTAAAGCTACCCGGAAACAATGTTCTCATATAAGTAGTATTGTGCTGCCTTTGGAATAGTTTTGGTTTGGCAGCTGACTGTGGGCAGCATCAAGACTCCAGATTCTTTGCTTGGCTTGGAAGGAGAGGTTTGCCTTGTTGGACAAAACTTTCAGGCCACTGGTGAATATTGCTTGTCTTCTAGCTTCAGATTTAAGGCAGCGGAGTAATGGAGTGGTGAAAATTTGCAGCGGTAGCCCTAAAGGTCTTTGCTCTTGCCTTTGCAGGCATCTGGAGTACAAGTTGCTGATGAGGTATGCCGTATCTTCTATGACATGAAGGTGCGGAAGTGTTCTACGCCTGAGGAAATTAAGAAGAGGAAGAAGGCTGTCATCTTCTGCCTCAGTCCAGACAAAAAGTGCATTATTGTGGAAGAAGGCAAAGAGATTCTAGTGGGAGATGTCGGTGTGACAGTTACCGACCCTTTCAAGCACTTTGTGCAAATGCTTCCCGAGAAGGATTGTCGTTATGCCTTGTATGATGCAAGCTTTGAGACCAAGGAATCCAAAAAAGAAGAACTGATGTTTTTCTTGTGGTAAGCCACAACTCACTTATTCATAACATGCAGTCCAGGCACTGTGGGTGAGGTCTCTGAGTGTTTGTATTGCCCAGGCTGGCAAGATGACAGGCTTAAAGTGAGCCAAACAGCCTGATGCCTGTATTCTCACCTATGAGACCTTTCACTTGTTCATAATCAATTGGAATGTTGTTTCTGTCTGTGCTGGATAATAAATGTCACTAATTACTCTTTTTGGTGTATCCCACTAGGGCACCAGAACAAGCCCCTCTCAAAAGTAAGATGATCTATGCAAGCTCCAAGGATGCAATCAAAAAGAAGTTTCAAGGTAGGTAACAAAGCTAATGCTTGGAGCTGTGCCACGCCCCTAGAATGCTTACGCAACAAGGCCTAACCGTTGGCTGATGGGTTTGGGGTGCTTTTTTTATTTTTTGAGATACTAGCGAGATGAAAACTTCACACGTGAAATGGCCTGTGACAGCTAAAATGAGCTGGATTTTTAGAAGCACTAGAACTGTGCTCAGGACAAGAGCAGACTTTGCAATGCGTGACACTATAGCTGTACTGTACAGAGCCACATCTGCACCATGCGGGCTAGCAACCATTAGATTCCTAACACGGAGCTGGGTTTTGTGCAGAGCTGCCTTGGTAGCAGTCGACTTTCAGCCTTCTAAAATACGCAATCTCATAAACTTACTGTGCTATAGTAGGAATTAACAATTCACTTGATTTAGAGATGCAGTTGTGATTTTTCTCGTTTCAAAAGGCACTGCATCTCCAGGTGGAGAAGCAAAGTTACGTTCAGCCTGCCAAGGCACCATTAACCAAGGAGTAAACACCTTGCTGCAGCATTCAGAAATTTCATGCTAAGTTGGTCATTACAGTGGCTCATAGCCAGAGAGCACTGCCCGCACCTTCAGTTCCTCGTGCTGTGCTGGGTCAATATCTCACAGCGTGACAGACTGACAGAATCATTGTGCAGCAGTGCCAGCCTATACAGGACAACTCACCCGGGGATGGGAACTACACAGAGAGACTGCTGCACATGTGGGAGTTGAGAAAAACAAACAAAAAAAACCCCTGAAGAAATTCTGCTTTCTCCACATAAGGCAGGCTTGGGTTTGGCTCCCTGCTCTTCAGGAAGAAAAAAAAATAGAAACCACTGTTGATTCCTAGACCAGTGAAGTCTTTCTGGTCTCTGCATCTCAGGTTCTCACTCTGATTCTTTTACCCACCTCTTCAGAGCCAGCATGAGCTGACTCAGCCACCTTAGTGTGCTTGTGCGCAGCTCCCTCACCTGCCATATCCAAGGTAGCACTAGAAATGAGAGATTCACTCCTAAGATAGCTTGTAATGAAGAGGCTAACAGTCTGAGCACGGATCTCGTGACAGCTTTCTCCGTGATATTTCTGCGTTGATAGCTGGTGTGTAGTCAGAAGTCTCCTGTGACCTATTGGGGTGGGGGAAGACCATCCAAATGCCTCAGCTAAGGCAGGGCTTTGCTTGAGAGACCGGATTGCTGCTTCTAATATTACTACCAAGTATGTTTCTTTGATTGATGACTAGCATGTTTAAATACTACATTATTGAGTGTTTTGCCTCTTTTTTTAGGCATAAAGCATGAATGCCAAGCAAATGGGCCAGAGGACCTCAACCGAGCTTGCATTGCTGAGAAGCTAGGAGGCTCCCTAGTCGTAGCTTTTGAAGGAAGTCCTGTGTAGATGTCATACAGTGCCACAACTCTACAAGCATTCCATGTTTTAATATATCAGTCATGTAAAGCAACCATTCTAGGCAAGGGTTTCACTAACTGTAGGGAAGCTGTCTTGTAGAATAAAATAGATTTTGGAGATGTAGCTCGTATGTACAAATGACCCTAAATAAATCAAGTCTAAGGATTTATCTTGGTGTATTAATATTTGCATTGGTTGTCCAGCCCAATACGGTCCCCGATGGATTTAACACTAAAGGTCTCAAAATTTTTGTCTAACACAGCAGCATATCATGGGAAGAAAGGTGGGGAAGGTGAGAACAATCTGGCTCATGTTCTTACTTTTCCAAAATGTAACAAGAAAAATTCAGTCAGTCTTTTTGAGGCTACGGGCCAAATTGCCAAACTCAAACTTTTCCCCTGTAACCATTTAATACAAAACTTAAGATGTGTAGTTAAAGTTAGGCTAAAGCAACCTGTTGGCACCAAAACTGGGTTAAACTCTTAGTGCTTGCAGTTGCAGAGCAGTACTAATAAAGGCCAATTCTGAAGTTAAATAGAGGTAAAATAGACACTTTTCTGGAGAAATAGTCCTAACCCACTCTTGTAAACTCACAATGCAGTAATATTTAAAGGTTCACTTGGTCTGTAGGTTCCATTTTCTTGTTATGAAGTGTCTTGAGGTCTCTTCCAGCCTGATTCTATAAAAATTGCTTTTCTAATGACATAGTTTAATTTAGAGCTACCTTTGTTTCTCTAATACATACTTACTAGTGGATCGGATGCTTCTGAAGCTTTTACAAATGCAAATTCCTGTATCGGAGCTCTCCAGCTGTGAGTAGTACAATGAGAAGGAGCCACATCTTAAAAAGTGGTATTCTTAGCCCCAGTCTTTGGTCACTTGGTCCATTTGTCCATAATTATTGATTTAACTTAGAACCAATCAGCCTAACTAATGTGGCTTGATCTGGGCTTTCTGTCTGTTAGCTTCTTTAATTCTGTAGAAATGCATGGAATTATCACCTACTAGAAAGTTTGACCTGAAATGCCTTTTGTATGGGGTGGGGGGGTAGAGAACATTCCTGTGCCAGCTACAGAGATCTTAAAAGCTTCCATGTTTCACTGGTGGTTGATTAAAGCTGTTTCCTTTGTGTAATGTGTACATGGGAGTTGCATAGAGTTTTCCTGTATGTCTGTAGAGAAAAAAAAAAAACAAAAACAAACCAAAACCCTTAGCCTCCAGTGCGTTACTGTGATATGTTCTGTGCGTGCCAAATTCATATGGCCTAAATAAATGGGGTTTCCCTCCCCTGGGTCAGTGACTGATTCCTCTCCAGCTTCTGGCTTAGCCCTGGGGCTAGCACTGCTGGCTGAGCATGCTGGTGCCCGCGTGAGCCAGGGGAGCTGGCTGCACCTACAGACACCACCCTGTGCTGCTCGCAGGGAAGAAAGCATGGGGGGAAACAGACTCCAAGGAGGAACTGGTGGAGACGAGGGAGTTGGGGGGAAATCGCGTTCATCTGTCTGCAGAGTGTGCTGCCTTCCTTGGCCCCGCACCCCCCTCACAGCGGAGCCAGCCTCCTGAAGGCACTAGGTCCCTAACAGCACCTTGTCTCTGCTATTAGGCTGTGGACCCGAATTTCCATGGGGGGGGGAGTTTCCTGGGAAACATCTCATATTTGCAATCTGAGTGAGTAAGAAAGACAAACCCAGCATGTGGCAGCTGTTTTGTGCTGCTTTCCCTGTAAAAACTGAGGGAGCTTTCTCTGCCCGGCCCGTTGAAGCACAGACAGTTACAGGCTGCCCCTTTCTCTGTGAGCTCTTGCCAGATGTGCTGGGACAGAAAGCTGTACTGTCCACGCAGCTCCTCAGAACAATGTGCTACCCTGGTTTATCTGTGGGGCCAGGGGAATAACGGTCCATTACCTAACTCAGCATGTGCCCTCTCTGGCCATGCTGCATGGTTAAAACCTTTAATTAAAGGCAGGCATTGACTGACTGCTCTAACTTGGCACCCAGGCGGGTCACAGGCTTGGGAGTACAAGGTTCTCCTATGCTGAGAGGCCCACCGGAGCAAAGAAAAAGCAAACTGGCCTGGTTTCTGCTGGTGCCTTTAACCAGTGTTTCAATCAACTCTGAGCTCACCCAAGTGGGTAATTGCCCTCATAAACGGCTCCTTGGCTGGGTGTCTGCAGTGCTGGTTTCTGTCCAAAGTCCAGGTTGAGATAAGGAAACTGATGTGACACAGCGGGAGTGGTGCTGCTTGGTAAACAAAGGGAACTCCCAGCCAAGAGTCAGCTGATTGATAACTAGTGCCTTCAGACTCCAGAGTCTTCAAAGAGATGTTGAGCCCGGGCGACACTGTGGTGGACCTCTGCCTGGGATTTCCTCCCTTGGGTAGCAGGTGGAGCAGGAGACCCTGCAAAGGGGGAAGGATGTCAGACCTGGAAGGTAGGAGCACAGTTATCACAACGTGAAAGGGCCCTCAGAGCAGGGACTTGGGTTCAAATGCCTTAGGTCCAGGACTTCTGGGAATGAGATGTCTGAGGTGGCACTTCGGGCTTTTGCTAGGTGTTGTCCCACCGTTTAAGAGTATCTAAGAGGCTTTGGCTGCTTTTGGGACCCTCACAGCAAATCCTGAGGTATTATATTGGCCTCTCTGAAAGAGTACTGCACTCCAGGGCTGGCAGTAACTCTTCACCTTCAGAAGTATAACACTTCAGACTTGTCCATGTCATGGAGTAAGTGGGACAAACTTCACCCATCATCTCCCAAGGCTGGGTGTCCTGCAGTAAGAGGGGATGACAGGCACAGGAAGATGTTTCCTCCTGTGACTCTTTCAAATCCTTTCTGTTAAACGTTTCTCCCAAATCACCCAGACCTTCTGAAAAGGCAAGGCAAGCAAAGAGAGAGCGAGGGGGAGACAAGATGAGCACTACTTCCTATAGCTTGGCTGGTTGCTGGGAAGAGAAGATCCTTTAACAGGACTACATGAGAAAAGAGGTGAAGGGGTTCAGGTGACTGGGCACAGCTCAGAGCCACGCAAACTCAGCAGGACTCCAGCTCGGGTAGCACAGCTTGGCTGCAGCAAGAGCAGAGCTGCTAGAAACGTTTTCAAGCCTATGAAGTTCCCAAAAGCCATTGTTTTCTGTTACACAGGGGATAAGATGAGACTAGAAGATGCAGCCTAGTAGTTCAGTCCTGAGCACAAGCAGCAGATGGTGTAAACATGATTTAGCTGCTCTAGCAAAGGTGAGCTTGAGTGTCTAAGCTGTGGCTTAAGCCTACAGTACCCAGGCTGAGCAGTAACTCCAGCCATGCTGAAATCAGCAGAAGGAGCCAGCATTCCCATCCAAAATCACCCCAGCTGGGTGATCACTTGATCTGTATCGATTAAAGTACCTGCCTACAGCACCCTGACCCCTGATTGTGCCTGCCCTGAGTCACAGGCTGACAAACAACACACCGACTACCTGCCTGGAGGAAAGGAGATAACCCTTAGTAGAGCCCACAGCTGCCCAGTGGGTGGACAGACACAAATATGTTGTAAAACCCCACCAGGTCGTGGAAGAGCAGGGGCTGGGCACTCCTCAGCCCTGTGTGCTGGTGGGCAGGGCTCGGGTTTCTCCTAGCTCCTCAGAATGCCCTTCCCCTTCATCAGAATGCCAAGAGAAGAAAAAACACCAGCGATGCCACTCTAGGTTTTGAAAAGTAAGCTAAATATCTTTCCCATGGGATTTTTTTTCAGCTTTGCTTCACAAGCTCAGCCCTTCTTTTTCTTCCTAGAATGGCCAGCTCAGTGACATGTCCTGGAAGGGCACCATGTCCTCCCACACTGAGGGCACTGAATCTGCACCTTTTGGAGCCCCATCCAAGCCCACCTGCCCCGTGTGCACTCAGGATGCTGGTCACCCTCCTTGCATTTGCTGGTTCAGGGGCTCTGTTACTGCTTGTGTTAACGCCTGGGTATCTATCTGCTCTATTTTGCACAAGAGCTTAAAGGAAATCATTGTTGCGAAAGCAAAAAACTGAAAAACCAAAGGATTGCATCACTTAGCACCTGCTGCTACTGATGGCTCTCTGGGGATGATGACCACTCTGACACATGCAACAGCTCACTCCAGCCTGGGGGTTGGGTGCACGGTTTTTTTCAATCCTGGTAAAATCCAGGCGTTCCCTCATTTCTGGGGCTCTTAAAAGCCAAAAGGTATAGGCCAAAGCATGCTGCTCTGTGGCTGCTCTATGGCGAGAGACGATGCTGCCAGCGGTCCTTGGTTCATGAGGTCCTCCCCATGCGCCATGAAAGCCAGAACAAGAAACTGAAGGCTGATCATGGCTGCAGGGCAAAGGTCTGCTTACCAAGTCTGTCCCTCTGTCCTGGAGAGAGGGGCCTGCCCGATCGCAAGGTGACTGCAGGATGTGCTGCTTAGGCACATGCAACAGCCTTCAGGGCTGGGAGGGGTTGGGGAGAAGCAGCAGCGGGGCTTGTAATGAGCATACGGGGTCTCAGCTGCCATGCAAGAGGCCAAGGCCACGACCTCACAAGGAGTCACAACGCTCTGGCCAGGTGCGAGTGCCATCACCTCACATCCTGTGAGGCACTTGCATGTACAGGCAGGCACTGAGCGATGGGTGTCACCAAGCCACCCACCAAAAGTGGGGGGGGGCGGCTGCAGATGGGAGGCAGGGTGTGCGCGTGCCCCCAAAGGTGCTCAGCCCATTTCTGCAAGGAGCATTGTGGGGCTTAGCACATACGTGTGCCCTGACTTCTGGGTGCAGCAGTGCCTACTCCACCTCAGCCAGCAAAGCCTCGGCAAGCCTCAGACCAAAGGGTGGGAGGCGGGTTTGGGGTGGGGGGTGTGACTCTCAGCTTGCCACTTCCTCAGCCAGAATTCAGCATGACCTTCCCTGCTTTCTTGTCTGCTCAACGATGGGTCACACACCTCTTTGCCACCCAAGTGTGATTTGCACATGCCTTAATCATCACAATGCTGATGAGGGGACAGGGCTTGTGTTGGCTCAGTCTCACCTGTGTGAGTCTCACCTGGTGTCTAATACAGAGGTTGAGCACATACTGCCTTCCCCAGGAACAAAATGGAGGTAGGTCTGTCCCTTCCCAGCCTTGGCTCTTTGCACATCCCAGAGGCACCGAGCACTTCAGGGGCCTTTTTCCCCCTCTCTCAAATCCTGCTGCTGTCAGTGCCAGGCTCAGCAGCTTTATTAGGGGGAGACAGGCACTGAGCCATCACATGGCCTCTGCCACTTCCTAAGAAACCAGCTTAGGAAAAAAAAAAAAAGATGACAGAGGGGAGGAAAACAAAAAAAAGAGAAAAATAATTAAATAGGAAAGCTGTAGGAACAGGAGAGCAGACGACTGGGCAGCCTGGCAGTGACCAGGCACCACCATATCCCCCACTGCCCCGCACAGGTAGCTGGGTGTGCACCACTGGCCCGAAAACATGGGACTGGAAGGAAAAGTTTATCTCCTTTGCTTATATTGAAGAAAAAACAGAAGGGATGGCTTTTCCAGCACAGCAAGGAGAATAAAGGATCTGCTCCTGGCCAAAGCAGTGTCCTTCTTCAGTAACCCCAAAGACATGCCTGGCCTACAAACCTAAAAAAAAATTAAAAAATAATAAGAAAAATAAAGGACAAGCTCTTTTCACTATGTCATTTTAATTGCATCAACACCCAGAAATACACAAAAGGATACGTGCCAAGAGCCACCCCTCAAAGAGAGGCTTCCTTCCATGGTGGGTCTTACTTGCACACTTCTTTCACTCAAAAAACCAGCCAAAACAAAAAACCCATATATAATAGTAATTGCACTGGTTGATGTACAAACAGAGTCTTCCCTTTCCACACATTCATGGGTCTGCTGCAACAGCAGGGTGAAGCTCCGGCACCTGCCCCAGTGCAGCTGGTGCGGCTCCCTGGCGAACAAACTGTTGTACAAAAGAGCATGAAGAGTTCCTTACAAACGTACACCTGCGAAGTTTACTGGTTGGAGGTTTTTCGTATTTTTTTTTTTTTAGTTTCAAAACTAAGCTTTGGGTAACTAATGGCTTGTATCTCTTATCTACAGTAAATTCAGCATATATTTTTATTTTTAGGAATGTGTAAGGCATTTTGGTAAGTTGAATGGCAAGGTCCAGGTCACAGACTTGTCAAACTGAAGTCCCTTCCTTCGAACGGTCCTCTTCCCCCTGGAGAAGGAAAAACAGAGGTGAGTTACTCAGCTGGGTCTCAACCCTGATCTCATGGCAACTCAAGCACCAAAGCATTTCACAGATGTGCCAGGTCCTGCCTTCAGGGAAGGAAGAACCATGACCACCATCTGATGTGGTTCCAGGGCTTCCCAAAAGCAACCCAGATGGCTTCTGGCAGCAAGTGCCACCTTGCCTCTCATTTTAAACCACCGCCTGAGGTGCACTTCCCCATGGCCTCCAGCAGTGTCAAGGGGAGGGATGGCTGTGGCCACAAGTACCGTTTCCTGAAGACGTTCTCTCAACTTCTTCACTGTTTCTCTCTCTTTGGCCAGTTGGTCCTGGGTAACCTTCAGTAGCTCCTGTAGTTTGGTTGCTGCCTGGCCCAGGTCCTTTGTTAATTTTTTTTCTTTTTCAAGTCTTTCCTACATGAGAGTCAAAAGAAGACACGTGCCTGAGCCTCCCTTTATGTCTGGTGATCTTCCCCCCTCCAGAATACCTCAGGTCACCTTGTAGTTGCACCAAGCCACCTCAGTGGCTACAAGCCAGAGGAGCACCCAGCTCCCACCTTGCCACAGTAGTCAGGTGTCACCTCACCAGCTACAGCTCACTCCGGCTCCCTGGAGATGCCACGGGCCGAGCGAACCTTAGGGAGCAGAACAGTTTCCTAATACACGGAAAGCCTAGCCTGCTAGAGTGATTGCTCAGAGCACTGCCCTTACCTTGCCCAACACAGATGAAGTGGCTGTGACTTGCACCCTGCTGTCCTCCTTGGAGCTCACAGCCAGCCCCAGGCAGGGAGCAACCTGCAGAGTAACAACCTACCTTGCCCCACCTTCCCCAAAAATAATAAATCATGTCCTTAGTCCCGCTTGGACATGGCTTTTGCTGTCTCGGCTGAACACCAAGCACAAGGGAGCAAGGCAGCCAAATCACCTTGAGATGCTGGGCCTCCTCTGTGTCTGAAGCTACTGCATTTTCAGCCAGTCTCAGCTCTTCCAGCTCTGCTTGCAAACTGCACGCTGACTTCTGGGCCTGGAAGGGGGACACATATCAATAAGCACACAAGCTAACGGTGGGAAGCACCTCCAGGATCCTGTCCTGTACAGCCCCTGGTCCCCGGTGGGTCTGCCTCGGGTGAAGAGTTACAGAGCCGCTGTCAGATACCTGGATGCTAAACGCAATGCATTGCTTTTGCTGATGCAACTCCCACAGGAAGATGGCATTTCTCACCAGAAGCAGCATGAAACCCAGCTAAAGCTCTTAGCCCTCCAGGGAAAGTGCTGGCAAAAAACATGGGTGGACTGGAAGGGGACAATTCAAGGGGCCAGCAAAGCACGTGGGCTTAGCACAGATGCTGCAGGAAGTTCTTCAGATGTGAGGGAATGTGGAAAAATCTTCAAGTTAATTCTTCAAATTAATTCTTGGGCTTCATTAGTAGGCAAGAACCCATAAAGGCTTGTATCCTCCTCACCAGCACCTACCTCCTCAAGCTCCAGTGCCAACTTTTGCCGCAGCAGTTGCTCCTTTTCCACCAGCATTTCATTTTGTTCCAGCTGGGTCTTCAGCTGTGTTGAGAAAAAGGCAAAACACCCAGAAATAAAATAAAATAAAAAAATCCCAAGGGATGAGATAGCAGGGACATCACCAGGAAAGCAGAAGAAATGAAAACTGATGCTTTCCCTAAGGCACCAAAGGGCAATAGGTACTGGCATCCCCTCTCCACACAAAAGCCAGGAGGGTGCCACTGGCGAGCCTGGCGCTTGACTTTGCATTGCCAAATTTTGCCTGGCTCCTCAGTCAGCACCAGCTGGGACTTTGGATGAGAGGCACCCCATAGTGCAGGTCCCTGTGCCCGGGATGAGGCTCCACACAATGGGATTAAGAAAAGAGACAAAGCCCAGCTCGTAGCAGCACGGTCACCAGGGAGAGGCATTAGCCGGAAAGGGAGCAGCCGCTGCTAGCACCCTCAGCCCGGCTCCAGCAAGATTTACAGAGCCTCTGTAATCCCAATTCCCACCATCTGGGAAGGGATCCTGGCACAGCTTTGTCAGGTTGTCCCCTTCCTTTGAGGGGACACGAAACCAACAGAGCATCATCGTGTGGCAGCGTTGGCCCAAAGGCTTGCAGCCTGCCCTGCCTGCCTCCCCCAAAATCCTGCCGGCCTGATGCCACGATGGAGGGCTCTCCAGGGGAACAGCCTGGCGAAAGCCAGCTGGTGACATGTTCCCAGCAGGAACAGGACGCATAGTTGAAGGGACGGGAGGTTGGCTTCCCCCCAACACACAGGATGGGAGACAACACAGCCGTGAAAGCCCTGAGCAAAGCCACATGTGGTTCTCCATGCAGTTAGAGACAGCGAGACAGGACAAGGGACATGGTTAAGGGTCAGCACCTCCATGGGCAGCAGTCTCACTGCCCTAACCTCCAAAGGCACAGGCTTGCTTGGGTCAGCTTGTAACCCCACTACTTCTCCATCCTGTACATGGCTCTTCATCTCACTCAGCTGCTGCCTGAGCTGGAAGGAGGACCAGCAAGCCTGGCTCAGCTACACATCCCTGCACTGCAGCTGTTACAAGACCCACAAGGACCTATAAAGTTTGCTGGCTTTTTTGCTTGCATACAAGCTGAAACTTCTTGGAAATAGCCTCAGTTTCTGCTAGATGCAGGATGGTGGTACCTAACCTGGGCAGCCTGAGGCATGGCAGCTCCTAGGGGTGCGGAGCACATGCTCGTGCCTTGTCTGCCCACCTTTGATCACTCAGCACCTGGGTTTAAAGCCACTGCTGAGGGTTTGCACTAACATAGTTGAGGTGTTAAATAAAGCAATTGAGGTAGGGTGGAAGGTCCCATTTGGCCATCGATCACAGCTGGGATGGCTGGGGAGGCAGTTACTTGAACATCCCTCCCCTCCTCCCGATTAACCACCCCACCCCCCACCATCTACCAGAGCTCCATCCTGCATTGCAGCACCACCACCAGCCAAGCAGCAAAGCCAACAGCCTGTCTTGGCCAGAAGAAACAGAAGGTCCCTGGATGAACGTAAATGCATTCCACACTTAAAAGAGCCTGCCCATCTAATGAGATGAAGGCTAATGATGACCCTGTACCACGTTCCCTCTAGAGCAAGTGGCTGCATTGGCTCGCTGAGTGAGCTGGACAGTAGCAGCTGCAAGGCTGGGAAGAATCACAGCACCCAAGGGAAACCATACTCCTGGCTCGCTTCGCTCCAGAGTGGCTCTGCAAGTCACTGGTGCCACCAAGGATTTTAAAAACAATCTCTTCAGCTTCTCACCATCAAAGTATGGATTTAAAAACAAAAGCCCTCAAGGTTTTGGCAGGTCTGTTAGCTCTTCTGGCCCAACGTTCCAGTTCTCTCCCCCACTTATGTCCCCCATCCTTCAGCTCCACGAGCAAATCCTACACACGGGTTGCACAGCCTCAGTCCTCCCATCTGGAGGTGGATGCTTAAGGCACCCAAACCCCTGCCTCAGCATGCTGTTGGGGTAACCAATGTCCAGTGGTAGGGAGGCTGGGTTTTACTTCTACACACCAGCTAGCTCAAGCCCTGCTGCCCTTCCTTCCTTCCCATCCACATCAAGGGAAGAAAGGCAGGCAAATAAAAATCTCCTCCTGGGTCTCACAACATCCCCTCTGAAAGACAGGTGAATCTGGCATCCCACAGCACCAGGATTCCCTGTGCTGGCTGTGCCTTCCTCCCCTCCACAAACCCAAAGGGAGGATGCCAGCCCCACAGCTGGGTTTGCCAACTGGCCTCAGGCAGAACAGCTCCAGAGGGCCCTCCCTTACCAGGAACAGCTCCTTGCTCTGCTTTTGCGTTTCCATCTTTGCTGCCTCCAGCTGCTCCTGGGACTCTGACAAGAGCTGCCTCAACTGTTCAGAAGGAACAGAAAAAAAAAAAGAGGTAAATTATGCTCTTTGCTTTGGAGCTCTTTCCTTTGGCCCAGGAAAGCATTTATACGTGGTAACATTTCAAAGAGGCCATGGTGGCATCACTTGCTAACTTGCCTGCTGATGCCTGCTCAGATAGAGACAGCCGTGAGACAGAAATCCTACACGCCACTGAGGACAGTGGACAGCATCTCCACACAGCTCTCCCTGACCCACCACCTTGCCAATGGTCTTCTGAATTTAGGTGTCTGCAACCCAGACTGGAGCAAACACCTCCATCCGTTTTTGACTGCTTTGCAAAGCTGCAGCTCCCCAGGGCATTCCTCAAACCCCCAAAACACAGATGGGTGGTGAGTTCTTCTTAGAAGAAAGTAGCAGTTAAGAAGGCACTGGCTGCCCCACTTACAACTTCAACTTCTTTTGTGTATTTTTGGCGTTCAGAGCTGGCTGTCTCCAAGTGATTTTCCAGTTGCGTTTCCAGAAGAGAAGTGTATTCCTTTAGCTGGATTAAAAGGGAGGAAAGCAGGAGGGGGTTGATTCATTGAGGTCCAACGCACCTCAAACATCCCTTGGTCCAAGTCTGCTTTCCCCAAGGCAAGTCAGGAGGTGAGTCCTGACTCAGCCCAGGCCACACACATGCATCTGGCACATGTGCAGGGACATTCTCACACACCAAAAAAACTTTACCTGATCTGTGCTCTGCATATCTGCCTTCAATTTCTCCACCATGTCTTCAAGGGATTTCAGCTGGAGTTGTGACTAAGCCAGAAAGGATCAGAGAAGGTTAGTGCACAGTGTCTCACGTGGACACTGAGCACCCTTTGTTCAACTAAAACCCAGCCAGTGTTTCACTCCCACCTCTCCCACTCCATGCTGTACCCAAGCGTGAAAAAGACCTGACACTAAAGCAGAGCTCCACAGCCTGCAAGGCAGAAGCTCCTCTTCCGAGGGAGGACTAGTCCAATAGGCCAAGGACATAAATTGTGGTGCAAGCTTTTGCCTGCAGGACTTCAGCTGGCTGTAGTCAGCTTTCAACACCCAAGAAACTGGCACCAGACTCAGTCCAAGTTTCCTACTGAAAGCACCTTTGGTTTGGAAGCTGCAAGGCAGACACTCCAATGAGGTGTCCTGGGCTATTAGGAGGAACCAAGCTATCACAAAAAGCCTGGGGTTTGCATTTAAACATGGATTGATTTTTGAAGAGGACTCCATGGTTGCTGAATTTTTTGGAAAGGTAGTCACCTCTTCTCCACACAGAGGCAAGACTGCTCTGAGACCTGACCTAGCCACCAGACCTTCATCCCATCACAAACATCCTGTTGCCAGCACACCACCAGCAGCCACATCATCCCCGTGCAACCCTACACCAGCCCTCAGCAGTGCAGGCACTGCAGGAGCCAGCAACAGGCTAAGAAATCAAAGATCTCTTGTACAAGAGCTCCCCTGCCTCCCTGTAGCCCCACTTAACTTCAAAACTCTGTGTGATGGATGGGAAGCAGGCAGGCCATGGGAATTAGCTTCATTTCAGTTCTACATTCAACAGGGCGGTGGTAACTGAAGGGAACTTTGCAGAAAAGGCATGGCCAGCCAGGTTTTGCTAGAGTCCAGGTAAGTCATGAGAGCTCATGAAACATGCTCCCCACCAAACTGCACAACTCTGGCAGCTGCTGGCTAGCTTTGTAACTAGCAAGAGCAGTACCCAGAGCTAGACAGACAGCTGGACCCAAACCTACGTGCAGTACGTGCTTTGGACCTCCTTTCTGAAGGCTCAATGAATGCCAAGGTCAACCCAGGTTTTGAGAGCAAGCCAGGTTCCTCTGAGAATGAGAGTCTAAGAGCCCTGCACGTGCTGTCCTCCCATCAAGCCAGTGCCCACCAGAAGGGCTCAGTCCAATTCCCAGGCATCGCAGCTTGGATTACTGAAACAGTGACGTAGTTTTCCCGCTAGCGTGCCTGAACTAGGGAGCTACAACAATTCCTCTAGCTCCACTGGCAGGATCTAGGCACACACCAGCCAGGGAGTTGGGATCCGGGAGGAAGAGAGACTTAGTTCCTACATGAGGTGGGCTTCTTGTCTGCTAGTCTGGCGACAGGAGGGGTGGATTTGGGGAGAAGATAATGTCCCTGTATCTCAGAGTTCAAGGTTGGCAGGAATAGTTAGTGTCACCATCCGATTTATAGCCAACAGCACCTCTGCTCCTGTAAGTCCAGCTCCACAAGCCTTTGCAGACAAGCAACAAACCCAGGTGTGCCCCAAACACGCACCTTTTGGAGTTCCTCTTCAGACACCTTGAGCTTTGCTTTCCACACCTGTTCCTCCTCCTCCACGCTCTTCTGTAGGTTTCGCAGCATCCCTTCCTGTTGGCAAAGCCTCAGCTGAGCCCTCCAGTCCTCCAGAGCCGAGCACTGTCAGGGCTGGAAGCCCTGGCATACCCAACGCTTCTCCAAGGATTTGGGCCAAAGAACAGGTGACAGAACTAGGTGCCCAGAGTGGGGCTAGGGGCTCACAGCAGGTAGGCTGGCTTAACCACCTGGCTCATCAGAGGCTTGCTGTGTCACCTCCCACCACCACCAGGGTGGTGGGAGGTTTCCAGCACAATTAGGCTGCAGAATATCTCTAGAAATTCAGGCTTCTCTGCTTCCCCTGTCTCACTGGCAAATAATCTACACATCAGCCCCCCAGCGTACTGTGGGATGCCCACGATGAGCCCACAGGCAGCCTGGGTGGCCAGAAGACCTCTCACAACATACTTCTAGTGACAGACCAACGCAGCACAAAGGGCTGCAACTTACCGTCTCTGCAAGAATAGTTCTGTACTGCTCACATTCTGCTTGTAAAGTGCATTGCGCTTCCTCTGCCTCTTTCAGTTTAAGTGCCACATCCTGAAAGGAGAGGGAAGGGATAGAGAGAGAGGTGAGGAAAAGGAACCAGTGGCCTTCAGGCACTCCCCCACCCCTCCACTTTCCAGCCTCTTCACTTACTGAGGCCTCTGCTGTTATCACGTGCTGCTTTAGCACATGCACAGTCTTCTCCTTAAACTCTTGTAGCCACGTGTCATAATCCTGAGTTTCAAAAAAGAGGACAAGAAATAAAAAAGGTCTGTCCTTCCCCGATGGCAGAGGCTCTACAGGGGCCTGAGAAAGCCTGTGCCCACCTGCTGCGAGGACACGATGACTTCAGGAAGGGCAGAGAGCAGCGTCTGCTTGGTTTGTGTCTGAAGCACGTCCAGCTGTTGGGCCAGCTCTTCCTGTAAGAGGGACAAACTGGCATGGGATGGAGGTCTTGGGTGCCTGCTGACTAGGCTGCCAGTACCAGTCCTGCTTTTCTTAGGGGTCATCTGGCACAGCAAAACCAGCAACAGAGAAAACAGTTGCCACTGAGAACCATCAAACTGTCCCTCCTGGGTCACCCATTCTCCCAGTTCCCTGACCATGATCCACATCATGGAGAAGCTGGCAGGAGGGCTGGGTCAGCACTGCTCCTAACAGGAGGCAGGGAACCCAGGGCAAACATCTCTGGTGGCTCAGGGAGGCTGAGGCATCCCTGCTAGAGAGAAATGCCAGACTCACCTTTGCTTTTGTAGCAGCAAGTAGTTTTTCCTCACATGCCTTCTCCACCGTGGTCAATGCTTCCATTGTTTTCCAGTTCTTCTCACGAAGGTCCTGCCAAGAGACAGATATGCCCACATACAGAGAGCAATTAGCCACACGTCACGCTGAAAGCCACCAAGCTGCTTGTCGGCACTGCAGAGGATTTCAAAGCTTCCTCTCAGGAAAGCGGGCAGCAGCCCATCACTTTTGTCAAGGATCTTCCACCCCACTGC
The DNA here is from genome assembly GCF_000710305.1 of Buceros rhinoceros silvestris. Lineage (NCBI taxonomy): Eukaryota > Metazoa > Chordata > Aves > Bucerotiformes > Bucerotidae > Buceros > Buceros rhinoceros. Next base: position 19,242 of record NW_010394155.1, read on the forward strand.
CCATGCACACCACTTTCCCCTCTATCCTTGCAGTGGCCTATGGCACCACATCACTCAGGCAGTGGCACTGAGGGAGCAGAGCAGAGCTGGATGGAGGCATGAGCTACGGAAGTGGCCCTCAGGATGCGCACAGCTGCCTAGAGAGGACACAGGCCAAGTGGAGGGCTGCAAGGTTGCCTCAACACAACTGATATCACCTTGTAATAGAGGGATAAGGGACAGAGGAGCAAAGAGGTGTGAGGTACCTCTACTCAGGAACTGCCTTGGTCCTGCCAGGGTAGAGTCTCCCTGGCTTACAAGGTCCTACACCTCTCAAGAGAACAGAGGACAGACACCTCCACCCACACAGCCCATACCCTGCTGCAGCTCATTAGCTCTAGTTGTGTAGCCTGCCGGGGAATTCCTACTCTCCAGCAGGTGCAGG
>NW_010394155.1:19772-29935 GCF_000710305.1 Buceros rhinoceros silvestris
GGAATGCCTCCAGTGCTCCACAGGGCTGGAAGAGCCTCTGGCCACATCACAGAGCCATCAGTAGCTGACTACAACAGCAAAAGTGAAGCCCAATTCACTCACGTACGTTGTTTTTCATCTTCTGTTGCTCCACTGCCTCTCGCAGCTCCGTGGCTTCCCTTTCCAAGGACAAGAGCTGATCCGTTTTCTCCTGCAGCCTGGAAGGGCAGGATGCACGAGTGAGGCTCAGCATCCACCTCCCTCTTGGGTAGCGAATTGTTGAGAAGGGAACCATAGCCCTTCCTGTACCAGGCTGCTCTGGGATCTACACACAGCAGGAGGAGGGAGTGGGACTAAAAACCACAGCTACAGCAATGCTGCAGTGGGATCTAGTTTTCTGCTGGCTTATCAGCAATAACAATCAATCAGGTAGATGGCTGGCTGTACACCCAGGAAAAAAGGAAGAAGTAGCCTGATCCAGAAGTCATAAATTCTAATTTACACAACTGAGACTGCTCCTGACACACTCCCCTCCATGGCTCATTAGGTTGAGATATCCCACAGCTCTGCATTTGGAAAGCATCAACCTACTATCCTGAGTAACCATAAATCAGAGCTGTTCACTAGACACCCAAGAACCTATATCTTCCCTCCACACCCTCAGATCCACCATCTGCCCTGAACAGAGCCTCAGCTTGAGCAGACCGAGGAAGGTTCAGGCCCTTGACAAGAACCACTCAAGTCTCTTGGGGTCCCAGGACAACTGAATAGCTGCCTCCTTTAGAAGAATCCTGGATACTTGCTGGGGCATTCAAGAAGTCCTCCTCCTATGCAAAGCCTGAGCCTTCTCAGAGTTGGACAGAACATGGATGAGGGGCAACAGCCACGAGTTCTGACATGGGAAACTCCAATTAAATGTCAGGAAACCTTTCTGCACCACAGGGGGAAGTCATCAAACACTGGAATGGGGACACAGAGAGATGCTGAATCTCTGTCCTTGGAGATAATTTGAGACATCCCCCAAAAGTCTGCTCTGGTTGGCCCAGTTTTGAGCAGGGTCTTGGATCAGAGACATGTAACCCTCTGCACCAACAGCACCAGAACCTCCTATTCTGCAGGACCAGTCAGCCTCCATGTGCCTGCTAGTAATTATGGTCTCACTTCAGAATGGACTGGCTGGGGCCGGCACTGGAGCCAGTTAGTATTCTAAACAGCTGTACTGGCCAGGATTGACCTTGCCTTCCCAGCTTCGCAGTCCCCAAGCCTGCCTAACGGAGAGGGCAAGAAGCCTTCACCCACAGGGCTCAGTGCCCGAGGAAGGCTGGGACACAGGGACAGCATGCTGGAGGTACTGTAGCAGTTTCTGTGTGCACCTAGACCCACCTTGATTGCAGCTGCTTCATTTCTGCTTCAGTTGCTGCCTGGAAGAGAGAAATCACTTTCACTACCTGTGCTAGGCACGTGATGCAGGTCAGCCCTTTCTGCAGCATCCCAAAGGGCATCCCAAAGCAAAGACAACACAGGTGTTGTGCTAACACAGTGCAAAAACACTTGCTTGAGCAGTGTAACTCTCTCTCCTACTCCCACCCCAACTGAATGAGCATGTGACCTGCAGTTCTCTGCCTTTTTCTGCCTCCCTCATCCGGCCTGCCTCCAGCAGAGCTTCGATGGATTTGATTCTTTCCAGGAGCTTCACATTCTCTGAGCTGGCATCCTGCAGTTTCCCCTTCATGTTGTCCAGCTCTAGTAAGTTACTTTTAACCTCTGCTTCAGACCTCAGCAGCTTGGCCTGCAGTTCTGTTGGAGGAAGGAGTGAGAAACACGGTAAGACAGGTGCAAGCACCTGCCCAAGCAGGACTCTTGACTGTGGATGCATTCAGGAGACACAGAAAGGGCAGGCACAGGACATTGGTGTGGCATCCTAGGACAGCAGAGCACTGTGGATCAGTTCATGTCTTGCTCACATCGGCACCAGGCAGCCTAACTCATCCCTGGATCTACTCGTCCAGTCCTGACCAGCCCCACCAAGCACTCAGCCCTGAAAGCCCCACATATGCCCCATCTGCTGTTGATCCGGGGTCCTCACCAGCGATACTCTGCTGCTGTCCTTTGGCCTTTTCTGCATCTGCTAACAGGCTTTTGTAGCTGGTCTGGGTTTTGCAGAGCTCGTCGCTTACTTCGTCCAGCCTCTTCTGCAGCGTCACTTCTACCTCCCTTTGGGAAGCCTGCATGGCAGGAAGAGAAGGCTTTCCACAGCGTGCCAGGCACCCCGGCCAATTTGAATCAAAGCTCTGTGTGTCACTGTTATTTTTAAGCCATGCTTTCGGGGGGTTTAAATCATCCTTTCCTCCCCACTCCCCCTGTGCATGAAGCATCTTGCCTCATGCTCACATTTTATTATTTGCCAGCCCTCAAGCGGGAAGCAGACAACATCCAAATGTCTCAGTTCTGGGCCGAGACCATAGCCATCCTCCCCTCTGGAGAGCTAAGCTCTGAAAAACCTCTTAAATCCCTGGTCCTAATGCACAGCCCCAGCCCAGCAGGGAGAGGTACTGCTGCAGTGTGGAGGATGGAGACTCCCAGCCACGCGTTTCCACATGTGGAGGAATTTTCTGTGCAGTTTGGTCCAGGGAAGACTTTTTTTTCCATCTTAGAAAGCAACGAGGAAGAGGCCTAGCCAAGGCAAATTCTTCAAGGGGGAAGGCAGAGGAGGAGGATGAGGAGTGTGCTGCAAACCAGCAGCTCTACAGGTACAGGTCACACCCTCGCAGACAGAGAAATGTTGCTTCAGAAGGGAGAGAAGAAAGTAAACCTGCAGCCCTGTCTCTAAGTGATGCATCCAGAACCACCAAGAAAACAGGACTTCTCCATTTTTTGAGGATTTGATCCTGTATCCTCAGCTCAGAGCTGTAGGCGTTACTGTGGAGCACATTCTCCCCAGCACCTTAAACGCATCGCTAGCTTTAAAGTCTTCCAGCTCCTATGATTTATTTAATTAGTATTAAGGTAGACAGCCCTGCAGAAATTCTCAAAAATCATGCCAAGAAGCTGGCGTTTTGAGCCAGGAGGGCAGCTTCTGCCTTCACACTGGCTGTGTGCCCACATCACCCCCCTTACTCCTCACTAAAAGGGGGTCAAAAATAGCCCATCAAAAGGAGATCTACATCCTCAAGCACAGGAAAAATTAAAAGCACGGATACTGAAGGCCCCTTGCTCTAGGAGCACCTCTACAAAACTATTTTGGCCTGTGCAGATAAAGGTCTTTTGTAAAGGTGCCTTTGTAAAGGTGCCAGAGCAATTCAGAGACCACAGCACGTACAGGAGGGACACATCACATCCCTCACCCTGCCTGCCACCCCTAGGAGACAGAAGTTCCTGGATCAGGGTTATCCAGGATCAATGTTCCCAGCTCCCAGCTTAGCTGAATCCCAGCAGGAGTGGTGCCACCCCCCTAGAAGACACTCTTCCCTGCACGGGTATAGCTTGCCTGCCAGCAACATGCCACTGCTCCTCCACTGACAATGAGCTCAGAGGATCTACCTGGGAGGTGTCCTTTAAACACCCCTAAAAAACCCCAAACCCAGCCACATCCTGGGGACAGGAAGGAAAGCCACAAGCTCTACCTCCTGCACCAAGGAAGGAGAGCACAAGGTTTAAAAACGGCAGAGACAAGAGAGAGCACCCACATCTGCATGAGCACAGGCTGGCAGGGGCCAGTGGGTTTCCTCTCTTGCCTTAGTGGTACCACCCAGCAGCATACACCATCTAGGCTTCCCCCCTACACCTTCACACCAGGCTCGTGAGCTTGACATGTGAGTGAGAAGAACCAAGCTTCAACCACAGCACTGTGCTCTCTGGACTTTGCTGGTGATGCTACAAAGTGCATTCCATGTGATCAGCTAATGAAGGGGAGGCAATTACGAAGCTTGCTTTCCAGCCATGGTCACTTATCTCCCTCCAAGCTCTTCAGCTCTGTGGGCAAGTCCACAGATCCAGTGCAATTTAGCTGTGAGCCCCATCTCTGCCTGACCTGCAGCTGCTCGATCTGCTTCTCTGAGGCTGCTGCTCTGATCTCCCAGTTCTTCTTCTGCTGCATCTCTTCCTGCAGCACCTCCGATTTCTCAGACAGCTCTTTCATCAGCTTGTTGCACTCCTGCCGTAACTTGGCCAGCTCAGTGTTTTGCCTGCACCAACAGAAGCAGGGTTATTTTAGCCCACAGGCCAGTCAAGCATCTCTGATGTTACCTAGGGGGGAATACATCCTCCTGTGGGCCTAATACAGGACTTGAAACATCTCAGTGGTTGCGTTCGCCTATTTCTCGGACATGCCTGGTCCTTCAGGGAGGATGTGGAAAGAGCTAACAAATCACTTTTTGAAAGCTGCATTTCAATTACAGGAGACATTCCTTCCTCATGAAGGAGAGGACCAAGGATCAGTGTTCCCAGACACAAGAGGAAGTGCTCTAAGCAGTTGGAATCTGGACTGTAATTACTGGACTGCTGTTAATCTATGCTTTCTACAATAAGGAGTGTAAAATTCTTCTATCTAGTCCCTCTTTGTTCTGCATGCAGGTCTCAATTCTCTGCAGCATGACTCCCATCAAAGAGCCACTGCACTTCTGAAGTTTGAGAGTACAAGCTCCCCTAAGGGAGGAAGTCCCATGGCAACTTCTGGTCACCTGTACCCCTCTCCACTGCCTGGTGTCTCTGGCATCAGCACAGGTGACTCCAAAGCAGAGAGGGTTCCCTTCCACTTGGGAAGAACATCCTTGTTTCCCCTGCCACTCCCTAAAAGCCATTTGGCAAGCTCTTCCTTGCTCCCTCCTCTACATCCAGCTAGTTGGGATGTCTGCAGAAGCAAGCACCTTCAACAAAGGGGTGACCAAGCCCAATGGCCAACTAATCCCAGGGTCTGCCAGAGGGCAACCCCAGGCTCTGTCCCCTGCCCTTGGCCTTACTTGCTCTCCGTCTGGCTGGTGGCCTGGTTGAGGGCATCCCTCAGGATGGAGTTCTCCTGCTGCAGGCGCGCCAGCTGTGCGTTGGGGCCATTCTCTAGCTGCTCCTGCAGGGTCCGGATCTACAGGAAACCAATAGGGGTTAACGTCACCATCATCCCCTTTGCTCTACCTGTGTGGCCCACCTGATGAGAAAGAGGGATTTGGCAACACAGGGTGGATGTCTACTGATGCTGACAGGCACCAGGGATGCAACATCCCATGAGGATGCTTCCAGGTGTCTTTTCTTCCTTGAGCACCATGGTCCAGGAACATTGTGGGATCTTGCCCCTCCCCAAGACTCTAGTCCCCTTGCACATCTCAGTCTTCTCCAAAAGACCACACATCTGCCACCAAAACCCATCCAGCAGCCAGAGGAAGAAGCTGCAGAGCACAGTATGGGGCTCACCTTGCCCTGGAGCTGCTGTGTTTCGCTGACATGATCCTGGTAGCTGGCCTGCATGCGTGCCTGCACCGCTGCAATCTCCCGCTCACGGGTGAACAACTGTTCCTTCAGCTTGCCCTCCACAGCTGCTGCCTTGGACCGCTCAGCCGCCAGTTCCTTCGAGAAGTCACCCAATTAGTCCTCAGCATACGAGTTTCTCCGCTTTAAGGGGATGCAAAACCAGTGGCCTGCTATCTCAGAAGACTTAAAAGTTCAGCCCATGCCCAGCTATGCCGTTTAGCAATTACATTTCCTCCTGCATTTCGTTTTGAGCTCTGTGGCCACTGGATGCCACTGTTGTTCCACATTGGGTCAGCTAAGAGAAAGGAGGAAGACAACTTGGAATTTTATTCACCCCCACCCCACCCCCATGAAGATCAGTAACATCACATAAAAGTTTGGGGCAAACAAGGAAATGAAAAAAAAAACCAACAAAACACCCAAATAAACACCCTCCGACCCCTGCTAAGGAAGGGATGTTCTGTTGGCCAGCTGGGCAACACCACTCCGCTGCGGTCCATAGGCAGGGGATGGGATGGCTTTGCCCTCTCCTCTCCTGCCTGCAGTCAGACGGACTAGGCTGTTACTGCGTTCTGCCAGCTGCAAGGCAGGAGGTGCCCGAGTCCAGCGTGGCAGGACTCTATTGCAACTTTAACACCCTAAAAGAAGTGGAGGTGGGGGTCTGAGTCAGGGAAGTAAATAGGATCAGGCTCCTTAAAAGTGGACTGATCAGCACCTTCTCAGCTCAGGGGATCCAGGCAGAGACAGGAAGGTATTTATTTTCCTCCTTAAAGCAGCAGAAAGCTGCAGTCTCTTATGGGAAGGGCTTTCCCCTGCTTCTGCAGCTGCCAACAGGTGCTACCCTGCGGTTCTTTGGTCTGGTGCCTCCCCGGCCTGGACCAGACCTGGAAGAAGAGCTCAGGTGGGAATCGTCTCCCCTTTTTGGAGAGAAAACAGGAAAGGGTGAAGAGCCCTGGAAGCCCCTGGGCTTCACCTCCAAGGGGTACGAGATGCTGGGAGCAGGAAGCACTCAGCGAGCCACGACGAGCAGAGCTCACAACGAGGATGCTGGTAGGGCCGTACAGTACTTACTTTGCTCAGCTCCCGCAGCTTGTTTCTGGCAGCAGCTGCATCCTCCTGCTCAGTGGCAAGCAGCTTCTCCTTCTCTTCCAGCTGGCGTTTCAGGACAGCGACTGGGTCACCCTTCTGTGTGGCCTGCCAGCATGGAGTGGCACATCAGTGAGGACCTCTACCTTTAGACCCATCCCCGCCATCCCCCATGCATGTGATCGTGCCCTCTGCTCCAGGGGAAGATTCAGTTCCCATTTCCAAGACTGACCCTCACAACCAGTCTGCCCGAAAACATGATGCCTTCCCTCCTCTCTGTGCCTCCCAAGACATGGCAGAGCCCCAGCTGCAGACAGCCACGATGGTGCTGGCAGCCCTACCATGTGCCATGTGTCCTGGATGATGCCTGCTTTCTCCGTTAGGATCTCAATGAGCTGCTGGGCTTCCCCCTCACTGAACACCGTGTTGCTGACAGTAGAAACAAGAGTCTTGTAGGGCAGGTAGTCCACAGCTGCTAGGGAGAAGAGAGGACATGTCTGAGCCGATGACAGAGCTAAATAACACCATCTCAGTTGGCTTCAACCCCACGATTGCCATTTCAAACCAGCATCCACACAGATTTCGATAGTCAGGCTTGATACCTCTCTAACTGAAAGCAATATAAGTGCTGGAGCTGACACTCGCCACACACATGTGCTTCTTGAGCCAGCTGTCACCTCTGCCTGGCTCTAAGACTGGTCCCACCGCCCTGACACACCTCCATCAACCTGAGTGCTTCCCAGCAGGAGCAGGGCATGCTTTGCCAATGCCAGGCAGCAGAGGTGTGCTGGGCATCAGAAGCTGAACCACACTGCAATAAAACCTCTCTGGGGGACATCACCCCATGCAGCAGTGCCAGTGATGCAGTGCTGGAAGGTCATCTCCCACCTTTCACCAGGCAGGCTTATTCCAGCTCTTTGCTAAGGGAATGACATGACTCCAACACTTCCCTTACCCCTCTGCTAACCTGGGAAAGCCAAGGAGCATCAGGGGCCATGATGCTGTTGTAGGACTACTGTGCACATGGTTGCTATGGATAGAGGGTGGCAGGTAGCGGTTTAGCAATTCCTGCACAGTATCTATGGCTCAGTGGGCTTATTTTCCTAAAAAAATCCCAGAAGAAAAAGCAGTCTGGACTGCAGTAGCTCCAGAGTTTCTAAAGCCATTAACACCAGGTTCTCCTGAATATAGAGCTCAGACACTCCCAAACAGGAAGGTCAGAGAATAAGGAGGAGGTGCTGCAGGCATCAGAGAAGAGATTCCCCTGCAGCCTCCAGAGAGGAGCCCACACTGGAGCAGGTTCATCCCGAAGTACTGCAGCCCATGGAAGGCCACACATCGGAGGAGAAAGGTGCGAGGAGAAAAGGGCAGCAGAATGGAGCTGTTACAGACTGACCGCAGCCCCTCATCCCCCTGCACAGCTGAGGGAGGGGAGGTAGAGGAGTCAGGAGGGAAGGAATGAAGTTGAACCTGGGACGAAGGGTGGGGGGGAAGGTGTTGTTTTAATTTTCTCACTATTTCTCATCTATTATAATTGGAAATAAATTAAATTAGGTTTCCCCAAGCCAAGTTTGTTTTGCCTGTGATAGTAATTGCTAAGTAATCACCCTGTCCCTATCTTGACCCAAAAGCTTCCCCATCTTATCTTCTCCCCCACCCTGTTGAGGAAAGGGAGCGAGAGAAGCCAGTCATGGTCAACCCTCCACTGCAAAAGAGCGGCAAAGCCCAGGAACGCCTGGCAGGTCGAGCACACAGTGTTTGCTCCTGGCTTTTGGTAGATCGCTTTGGAATGGCAGTGCTGAGCCCTGGCAGCAGCAGAGTGCGCCTTACCAGCAGCAGCCATTTCCCAGCAGTCCATCCAGGGCCCAGAGGCTGCCTCACACTCTACTCACGCTGGCAACAGCACAGATGCAGGATGGCGCATCACATCCCCTGGCCTAGTCCCATTGGGTAGAGGGACCCACCAAGCAAAATTTTGTGCACCTCCTGGTGGTGTTGTGCAAGTGAACCTTGCATGAGGCAGGCACGACACAAACCCTGCCTTGCAGCTGGCAAACGGAGCCAGGGCAGTCTGCCAAACTGCGGCAAAAGGAAGCCTGTGCTGCCACCAAGCCCAAGCAGAGTCAGAAATGTTGCACCTCGCCAAAGGAAGTGGCGAAAGAAGCAGCAGCCATGTGGTAAAGCTGCCATGAGAAAGCACAGCAGGGACAAGGGGTCTGAAGAGCACTTCTCAAACCCAAACGGACATGGGAGACACGGGTGGCCCTTGCGTGGAGCCCCACACTTGGGAGGCTGCAGCCCAGATCAGGTACCCAACCTCTCCTTTTATGGGAGAGCGCGTCTTCTGCTATCACAGACAATGACCTGGGATCCACGTACACACTAACCACTCGTAAGTTTTTGTGTGATGCAGGAGGCTAAAAACAAACCACACAAGAGAAAAATCCCCCAAGTTGCTCTTGTCAGGTTTGCCATCTGTTTCAGCGCTGAGCACATGCCTTCGAACACTTTGAGCACCCATTTTTATCTGCCATGGGATAATTTGTTGCTTTTGCCTTTGAGGAGGTGAGACCACAGATGCGGAAAGGCTGACCACAATACCTCGGTCAAACTGCAGCCAGCTTCGCAGTACAAATACCACCAAGAGCTTTCCTTTGAAAAATCTCACAAGAGCAGCTAAGAACTAACTCTTGGCTTTTAAGACATACAGGATCGGTACTTCATGCCCAAAGAAGTGGATGTTCAGAGCAGCCAGAAAGCCTCTCACCTTAACAAGTGCTAACAGTTCTACCTCCCATCCACATTCCCTCAGCTATTATAGGTTGGATTTAGGGCCCTTTATTTCAGTGTTAGAGAGGTGCAACCCTGTGTGCACATGCCAAACCATCCACCTTCAGTTTCCTCAACACCACTGCTGCGATACCCTCCAGCAGCAGCTGCTCAAATCATTTCAAAAGCCATCCCTACGGGGAGACGGCTTTTAGTAAAAGCCTTTCCTCAGAAGCGCAGATAGAAGGCTTTTAACCCAACCTTGGTGACCAGCAGCCACAAAATGTCCTGCTAAGTAGCAGGCCCTCTTCCAAAACACGGGTGTGGAAACTCCCAGGTTACACAGCAGCCTAGGTCTGGATGTGCTGGAGAAGGCTAGCAAGTAGGGATGTCCTTTTGTTTGGTTGGGGGTTTTTTTGTAAATAAAGAAATTAAATCTATGCATGTCACATCTTTGAGAATACCTGAGAGATTTCTCTCACATCCTTATGGGAACACTTCTACAGGTCTGAAAGCACTCACAGTTTTAGTGCCTGTAATTACCACTTAACCAAAAATAAAATTCAAACTATTCATGTCGGTGCAATGAGAGGCAAGAACCCAGCTACCAAACTGTTTATCCTCTCCCTACACCTATTTACACCCGGAGAGTTCAGGACCACCTTCTTTAATCTCTTCCATCTCCTTGTCAATCAAGTGAGGCATGAATGATGACAGGCAAATTTTCCCTTCCCTGTGACATATCCAAAATCGTTATCCTATGATCAGTCCCCTGCAGTATAAAATACCTTCAGTCCTCTCTTTTCCAATAGGCTTTTTCACCTCCACTGAAGAAGGAAGACACTCTAGCAGTGACCCACCTCTCTGTA
>NW_010394155.1:30069-32661 GCF_000710305.1 Buceros rhinoceros silvestris
GGTAGGAGGGGAAAAGATCTGATCTTGGCTTTCTAAAGAGATGTTTGGCATTTTAGCAATTGCCCCCTCTCCCAGGACAGGTACATGCACATCCCATTCATTCTGGGTGGGCAGACCTGCTCAAAGACTTGCAATGCAACAGCAAAACCCAAAAGGAACCTGTAACTCTTCAACATTTGTGCTGGACCAAGGAGCTAAGCACCAAGCTTACATCAAGGAGTACCCAATGCAGGAGGCAACACATCACAGACTGAAAACAAGTCAATGAACTCTGGACTTCAACTCTACTTCCCCCCAGAGAGAATTACAGTTCAGTACAGGCTTCTTCGACCCACCTTTCCCTTGGTGCACATGGTCATTCTCACCAGAGACAGCCCTTCTACAGCTGCCCTGTTTCAAAAACACTGAAGAAGAACAAAGAGGTCTCAGAATGGGATAGTTCTGTTTTAGCAGCACCAAGATGCCCTGGTGGCTTAGTCGATGGGGATATATGCAGAGCAATTGGGTCTTACCCGGCTCACTCTTCTTCTTGGACGCAGACTTCTTCTTGACAGGTCCATCATGCTTCTGCTCCTCATTGGTTGGAAGAGCATTGGTTTTCTTGATGGTGTTGGAGCTGATGACTGGAGCACTTTGCTGCGTGCCAACCGGCGGCACAGCCACAACAGGCACCTCCTTGGGGGTCACATCCAAAACAGGAGAAGTTTTGGAGACACTGACAGGAGGTACAACCAAAACTGGGCTAGGAGCAGGCTCTACCTTTGCCACCTTCTTCTCCTTTTTCCTCTTCTCCTTAGGTGATGGAGCAGGTTTCTCCTTTTCCTGTGGGGCTACTGACACCACTGTGACTGGAGACTCAACAGTTACAGGCTCAGGCACCACAGCAGGCTCAAGACACACATCCTTGGGAGAGTTCGTCACTTCCTGAGTCAGCTGCTGCTCTGGGATCTTTCCATTAGGTTTCTCTTCCTTTTTCTTTGCTTTTCCTCTTTTCTCAACAGGTTTCTCTTTCTTCTTTTTCTCTATTTTCTGCTGCTGGGTCTTCTCAAGCTCTTTGCGTTGCTTGGCTAGGGCTTCCTCGTAAGATGTCTCCTTCATGGAGAAGGTGGACACCAGGAAGATCCCGATGGCTGATATCACCATAAAACTTCCAAAGACCATAACACCCAGTGTCTGAGGGTCATACACATCCATCATGCCTTATTATTCTGTGCCTGCAAGACATCAGAACAACAGTTAGTGGAGAGAAAAAAAGAGATGCAACAGCCTCTCTGAGCAGGGCATTTCATATGGACATCTCTGTCTCCAAATGGCACCGTGCAGTGAAAAGACAAATGCTCAATATTCACACAACTCTAGTGAGGGCAACCTGCCTACATAACCTCAAGTTTGTGCTCCTCTGCTACGATGCCTTGTGCACAGTGGTCCACTTGTATTACAGCTACTAATTTCACTGGTTGTAGCAATCTCCAGAAGAACCAAAGAGGTGGAGGAAAGATAAAGGATGTAATCAGAGACAGCCATGAGCAACTACCCATTACATGTCCAATGGGATGGTTTTCCATGACTGTTACATAATGCTGTATGCCCGTGGCAGTAGACAACTCCTTCTCAGGCTGCTTGGTGCAGGATGGCCAGTACCTGGGCTCTCCATGGAGCACCTGACCTTTTCAGATGCACATTCAGCTCTCAACTTTGAAATAAAACATCCCCCTGGAAGGAGAAAGCATGCACAGGAGAGCCTTCCCCAGCTTTGCAGCAGCCCTGGCCTTTTCCCTTTGCCACCTGCACTCTGCGGCACTGCCAGCTTCTGCCCAGCCCAGCAGGGAGCATGCTGACTGTGTCCCACTGGGTAGCTGCTCCCATTTCACAGTGAAGAGAGACAACCCAGCAACAATGCCACCTGCACATAAACCACACAGAGAACTAAGTCATGACCATTTCCTTCAGATGCAAATACCAATAAAAGTCATAAGTTCAAGCTAAAAAAAAGAAAAAAACCACCATGGTCATTGATTATCTCATCCCCCCAACAGGAAAAAGTGAGACTTCCAAAGGGGGTGTTGGATGTGGCCCTCCTCTTTCTACCTCTGCTATTCATCATGGCTTGGCTTTGCAAACAAAGATCTGGGAAGGGTTTTCCCCACACTCACTGCAAGCGATGAGCGCACCCTTCGGCCCTGCACGGTGGGTTTTTTAGGTGAGGCGCAGCGTGTGTGGAACTGGCTCCACCCTTTACACCTGAGGTTCATCTGCCAGGGCCTGGCGAGCTTGGACGGTGCCAGCAAAGTCCTCAGGTGGTAGGTTTGGTTAGAGTGTCCTTCTCTTAGACGGAGCCTGACAAAGCTAAACGAGCTCCGTCTGCCCGGGTCTGGGGTCAGAGTTGTCCGTCTCCTAGGATGGTGCCCGAAGGCCAGTGAGCCCATCCTGCCCGTGGACACACTGTGTCTGACCCTTCAGCTGAGACCTGTCTGGCCTGGGAGACCCCACCGGAGGCACATGCCACCACCAGCACCGCTCTCAGCCTCACCAGGGCATGCAAGCTCCTTCCCCGCAGCAAGGGGGTGCCCATGCAAGAGTCGCTGGTCTTCG
>NW_010394155.1:32976-37117 GCF_000710305.1 Buceros rhinoceros silvestris
GCGCCCGAGGCGGGGGGGTGCGGGGGCCTGCCGAGAACGGGAGTCCTGGAGGTCACTTCTGCTATTAGCTCATAGGCAAACTGGGCACAGGGTCGTTCCCACCTTCCTCTCCAGCCTCAGTTTCTCCACTCATAATATGTGGAGCAGCAACAGCGACCATACTGCCTGTTCTGGGGTCTGGCAGGCAGGGTGCAACCACACAGGGAAAAAGGTGCTGCTACCTCTGCTCTTCTTAATTGCTAATTGAACTCAGTCCTGAATTTCAAAGCCAATCTCTTCCCTGCTGTCCCACTCCTATGTTTCTCCCATCAAGGCATCATCTGCACGTGGCCCTGAGGTGGCTCATGACCTCCCAAATGCTGAAGTCAGGCTGTTAATCAGCAAAGGGGCAGTTTTCAGGAGGTGTCAGGATGCAGTTTTTCATCATTGTGCCTCAAAAAATAATCAAGAAGATGTAGAAAGACCTCAGCTATCAGAATTTCCCATCCCCACATGTAACTGTAAACATTATCAAATTTCCTCTTTAAGAGGTTGCGGGTTGAGAAGGGAGGGAAGGAGGGAGGGGCTGGAAGAGGAGGAGTCAAAAATAAGAATAAAATTAAGGAGATCAGCGTCTTTTCAAAACATCAGATCGCAGGAGAAACCTCGGAGTCTTTTGCTTTCTAACAGCCCAAGCAGCAAGCTCACAGCCGAACCTGCAACTTAGGTTGCAAGCCGAACCTTGTGCAGTTAGGAGGTAACGATGCAATGAAAAACTCTCGTCCAACACTTATGCAGGGGGTGCAGAGCTGGAAGCAGCTATAAAGCATCAATCTCCCACCAGAGATAAATGCCTGCCTGGGGAAGGATGTTTTAACCAGCAGCCCAGCTTTTCCTGTCCACCTCTCCAAGCAACCCAGGCAAAGCAGAAGAGAGCTGGCAGGCAGGAGGGCTGCCAACGCCAGCTGGAACCTGCTTCCTCTGGCAGAGCCAACTTTCTGCCCGGAGGCATTGCTCAAGATCCCAGCTGATACTACTGATACTGCTATTTCACATCTGTCTCAGCCGTTCTGAATTTAAATGGCCTCAGTCCACTCTATCCCAGTACATCTTGTGCCAACTCACTCCCTTCTGACTAGGGACCATCACTTTGGGATGGTCCCCACCAGGACAGAGAGATTATTCCCAACCTGCAAGGTGAGTAAAGTAAATAAAAAGTAGGGCTGGAGAACACATACCCATGACCTTGTGGTGGCTTTAGGGCTGCACCAAAACACCCAGGAGCTGTTTTAGGGGCAGAACAAAGAGACCCACATTCCTTGCTCAGCAACGCCAAGACAGCACTAAAAATAAACCCTTCCTGACCTCACAGCACCAGGGCTTCATATTTAGATTAAAAAATTGCTGCTCCTGCTTAGAGCAAGATCAGGTTGGATGGGGCTCTAAGCAACTGGATCTAGTTGAAGATGTCCCTGCTCACTGCAGGGGGGCTGGACTAGGTGACCTTTAAATCCAAACCATTCTATGATTCTAAAAGCATCACCGAGTGCTGGTAAATGCACCCTAACTCCACTAGCTGCTACTGCTGCCTCCAAAAGCAGCTGGATGGAGCCCATAGAGGATGGGAATGGAGGGAAAAAACCAAAAACTTCCGCTACAGAGTCATCAAGTAGGCAGAGGATGGCATTATTATGCAGAAAACAGGGTGGTGAGGTGGGCGAGGTGGCAGTGCTGGATGCAGCGACATGGTGCTAGAGCGCTCTGCCTGCCCCACACTTCATCCTGCACTGCTGTGCCCACTGAAGCTCCAGGGTGTTTGAACTCCACGCTTCCTATGCCCGACATACAGGCTCGCCCAGCCCTGCTGCAGTAAAAGCTGCCTGTACCTTGCCTCCTCGCAGGCTTTACAGCCAGGGTGAGATAATGATGCAGGTTAGTGTTAAAGTCCTTCCTAGCTAAACAAAAAAACCCAACAACCCCCACCAAAACAAAACAAACACAAGAAAAAAAGCAGCCCAGAGCACTAACTAGAGGAGCTGTGGACCTGCTGGAAGAGCTGTCACAGTTCACATCTGACACTGAGCACGTTTACCTGCGTGAGGTTTCTCAAGCAGGATCATCCTCCACTTCTCACTCATCCAAAACAGTGGAAATCATCAAGTACCTCCATGTGCGAACTCCTTCCCCAAAACGGCTTGTTCAGATAAAGCTTCTCACCACTGACAGAATAGGATGGATAGCTGGTATCCCACTTGGCCTTTTCATATAAAGGATTCAGCTGAAACACTGTGCTCCAACTTTTCCATTCCTGAGGCTTTTTCTCATTATGCATCAAACTTCCTAACATTCAAGATAACAGCCCAGGATACCTGATCTCCCTCACCAGCCTGCACATGCAGTCACCTCTGTTTGTCCTGAGCAAAAGAACTCACCCTGAAGAAGCAAACCAGTAAAGCACTCCACTTTGCGGGTTTTTTAGTGCCAAATAATTTCCAAGACAAACCAACTCACAGACACATGGCGTGATGGCACCAGGGCCACACTCAGCATCTTGTGGTCACATTTGCCAGGGACAGCCAAGTGTCAAAAAACAGGCTAGAGCCTCCCCACCTGTTGAACCTTTCCTTCCTTCTCCAACCACATCCTTGAAATCCACAGGAATTCAGTATCTTTACGAGTCCTCCACCAACCTGGGATTAAATCAGTCAGGTCACGTGTCAGGTGAGCAGGAGCAAAGGAAAAGACAGGTTGCATAACAACTATAGAAACCTTATTTCTTTACACAGCCAAAGGAAAATATATCTGTTAACTCCCCCTGGTCTGGACAGACATTGCAGATTGGAAAAGATGCTCTTCGCAAGCAGGGCACTGTTCCCCCTGCAATCCACGGCTTGCACTTTGTCACGGTGTCAAGGTGGCATCCAAGTTTAGAGCAATGTAGAAAAAGAGGTGATGAGGTGTGGAAGGGCAGAGAAAGAGAGAACTGGGTTCATGCAGCTGAGCTCTGTATAGCTTGCAGCAACACCTGCAAAGCACTTACAGCTACCTTTCCTCTACAGCACCTCCCAGCAGGTTAAAAAAAAAAAAAAGGAAATGAAAAGCTCTTCCCTCCTTAAACAGGCACAAATAAGTCAGGCAAAACTGGCTGACCCAATACATTAATTTCTAGGATGAGATTTCAGCTTTTTCTGAAATGCAAAATTATCTCCCAGGCCATTGGGGCGAGAAGTGGGCAGCACCTAAGGACTGGTTGCCATGTGGGAAGGGCACTGTCTGGCACTGCCTGGCCCGCCTCCTTCTCTGCCCCTGGTGAGCAGCTACTCTTGGCAAAAGGTAGCATGAGGGCAGAGACATGGCCCAGGTCAGTGTTCCTCCAGCACAAAAAGAGGGAGCAAGCAAGAGAGAGGGAATGGGGAGGCTCGATCCTGCGGATAGCAGGGCAACCCAACAGCAGAAGGCGGCAGTAGCACCACCAGCAGGTAAAAAACAATCACCAGATACTTCTTCTGGACTTTCTGCCCTGTTGTGATAGAGAGAGACAAAAATTAAAACCAAGCAAGAAAAGCCTGCACACCGCGAGCAGATCCTGCCTGTGCCCCTGACAGCCTCTGTTTAAGTACAGTTTCTGTGTGACTGTGCATTTCCAGTCTCCCGGCAGCATGTGTTACTCCATGCAGCAACTCCAGATCAGTTACTGCACCGATCGTCAACAGTTATAGCTTGACTTAACTGAATGTGTCTTAGTGCTCCATTAGCTCTTGCAGCAGCCAGGGCCCTTGGCAGTGGTGCCAGCTCCCTTTCTAAGACTCGGAAGAAAAAAAAAAAAGAAGGCAGAAAAAACATCTATATACCCAAGAAGAGCATAATAGCACCGTAATATAACTGTCGCTTGGCTAATCTCTGTGGCAGCTATCACAAATTTTCTCTCCCCTCCCTGGCTCTAAGCAGTCTTTGACCACCAGCCCTCGTCAGCTTCTGCTTGGGTTTCCCCCGCCTCACCCAACTCCTTCCAGCTATCTCCCAGCGATGAGGGCGAGGTGAGGCCGCGACCATCAGTTTTGTGAAGAGGAAAGCTGACATTTCAGGAGGGGAGGTTCCTCTGTCGCACCCGGCCACGTGTGCAGGCGCACGCTCTGGACCGCTTCCCCGGCCGGCGAGGAGC
>NW_010394156.1:0-579 GCF_000710305.1 Buceros rhinoceros silvestris
AGGAGCTTTGAAGGTCCCTCCAACCCAAACCCTTCCATGGGTCTCCAATAGGTGTTTTGGCAACAAGGTGTCTCGGCATCAGAGCCCCTTTGCCAAGACACCCCTCACAACTCACCTTCCGAGGGTGCTGAGCATCACGGGGCGTCAGTCTCCAGCCCGGGCACTCACCGCACGTGGAGGAAGCTCGGGCTGGAGCAGAAGCAGAAGAAGACCCTCCCCGCTCTCACCCTCGCGTGTCGTTTACAGCTTCGGGGATGCCGGTGGCCGAGTTCCGCCTGGCCAACGGTTCAAAGGGCTGCGAAGGCAGGGTGGAGGCCCACCACGACGGGCAGTGGGTGGCCCTGTGTGATGAGGGCTGGGGTCTGGCTGAGGCCCGAGTGCTCTGCCGGCAGCTGGGATGTGGGAGAGCGCTGTCGGCGCCCGGCGGGGCGCGTTTCGGCCAAGGAGACGGGCGCCTGTGGCCCAACCGAGTGAGCTGCGTGGGCACAGAGACCACCCTCGGGGCATGCAAGGTGGAGCCCTGTGGCAACGGCACTTGTCACCACGGCGGAGAAGCCGGGGGGGAGGGCGCAGGTAATG
>NW_010394156.1:622-992 GCF_000710305.1 Buceros rhinoceros silvestris
CCCAACCGAGTGAGCTGCGTGGGCACAGAGACCACCCTCGGGGCATGCAAGGTGGAGCCCTGTGGCAACGGCACTTGTCACCACGGCGGAGAAGCCGGGGTGGTGTGCGCAGGTAATGGCCCCGGGGACGACACAGCACGAGGATGTGGTGGGTCTTGGTCCGTCACCTCGGTTCTTCTGCCTCTGCAAATGACCCCCAACGTGTCCCCAACAGGGGCAACGTGTCCCCAACAGGGGCAACGTGTCCTCTTGGTGGGCGTTTCCGTCACCGGGTGTCTGGGGGAGCGATGACGTTTTGGGGACCCTCCAGGAGGGGTGGGTGTTGATGCCAGAGGGTGGGACGGTGCCGCCATGCAGCTTGGAGCCTCTC
>NW_010394156.1:1515-1912 GCF_000710305.1 Buceros rhinoceros silvestris
CAGGGTCGAGGTCTTCCACAACAAGCAGTGGGGGAGGGTGTGCGATGCCGACTGGGACCTGCCAGACGCAGAGGTGGTCTGCCGGCAGCTGGACTGTGGGCGAGCGCTGTCGGCCCCTGGCGGGTCTCAGTTCGGCCAGGGAAGAGGCTTCGTCTGGATGGGCAAGACCGAGTGCCAGGGGACGGAGGATGTCTTGGCCAACTGCCAGGCCATGAGGTGGGGTGTCAGCAACTGCTCCCACAGGAGAGACGCCGGCGTGGTCTGCTCGGGTGAGCCTTGTTCCTCCAGCTGTCACGCAAGGTGGCAGGAAGGGTCAGTGGGGTCATGATGGTTCCTTCAGACCCTCCCCACACCCAGTGGTCCCATCAAAGGGTTCCTCTTCCCACCCCAAGGTGCT
>NW_010394156.1:2120-2408 GCF_000710305.1 Buceros rhinoceros silvestris
TCCAGGGACCCTCCAACAGCGGGACCGCCCCATGGCGGGGAAGCTCATCGGAAGTGACTGAGCAGTTCTCACAGGGAGCAGGGCGGGGCTCTGGTGTGGAACCCCCTCTGCTCTGCTGCTGAGGGGGGGTTATGGGGTCCCCCCCTCCCACTTGCACCTCCTCTGGGCTTTTCAGCAGCTTGAAGGTCTGGGGGGCTTCACCGTGGTAGGACAAGCATGGAGGAGAACTGGTGGCATCAACAACTGTGTCCGCAGACTCCATCATCCCCGAACCGGCTCGTCTGCGGT
>NW_010394156.1:2722-5170 GCF_000710305.1 Buceros rhinoceros silvestris
GTTTGGTGCTGGAGCTTCACGGGTGTGGCTGGACAACGTGAAGTGCCAGGGGACAGAGAGGGACCTCAGGGAATGCTGGGCGAGCGTGTGGGGAGAGAGCAGATGCGAGCATGGGAGACACGTCAGCGTGGTCTGCTCAGGTGGGTCTCACTCCCGGGGGGACCAGTGGGTCAGGATGCACTGGCAGTTTCTTGCCATCCTAGTTGGGAGCAAGGTGCTGGGTCCAAGACCCCTAAACCCTTCAAGACATTCCTCTCCCCAAACCCTTCAAGACGATCCTCTCCCTAAACCCTTTGAGAAGTTCCTCCCACTAAACCCTTCAAGAAGCTCCTCAAGGTCGGGTGAGACGCTGTGGGTTCAGAGGCAAGGTCACCACGCAGCCGATCACCGGCCCCGATGCAGGGTCCTTCCTCCTCCCATGAAGCAACTGGCTGCTCTGAGCATCCCCTGTGCCCATTTGCAGGCTCGGTTATTTCCAGTTTGGCCCCAGTCCGGTTGGCGGATGGCCCAGGCCACTGCGCCGGGAGGGTCGAAGTGTTCCACAAAGAGGAATGGGGGACGGTGTGTGACAACAGCTGGGACTTCGCGGCCGCCAACGTGGTGTGTCGGCAGCTGGGCTGTGGGATGGCAGTGGCAGCCCCCCGGCAGGCTCGCTTTGGGGAGGGACGGGGACGCATCTGGCTGGACGACACGCACTGCACAGGGACCGAGGCCGCCCTCTCCGAATGCCGAACCAAGGACTGGGGGGTCCACCTGTGCCAGCACAAAGACGACGCCAGCGTGGTGTGCTCAGGTAACTACCGCCTGTTGCAAGGACCGTTGCAAGGACGGGAACACCGTGGCCAATCTCACCGTGGTCCTTCTGGGAGGGCGGTTCAAGTCCACCTGCCCCTATGGGCGCAAGGGCTTGTGATGCAGCTTGGAGACCCCCTTGCTTTGAAGTCAGCTCCTCATGGTCCCTCCTGGTGGAAGCTGTAGAGACACTCAAGGCTGAGGACAACAAATGTCTCGCCGTGACCATTGTGAACAACATGGTCTCCAACGTGCTTTGGGTTGTTGATGTCTATCAGAGACCCCGGCCAGCAGCGCTGGCCACAAACAGTCCCCACCACAGCCACCTGCTCCTTCAGAGCGGGGCAGAGAGGAGCACCAGTGGGTCTTCTCCCACCGCAGTCAGGGAGACCCTCGGCCACCTTTGGTACATAGTAGGTGGTCCCTGTGATGCTCAGAGGTCTCTGAGAGACCATCTCCCCACCCTCCTCCTCCTCCCCAACTCTGACTGAGGAGCCCCACAGACTATTCTGGTGACCGTTAAGGAACTGGAGCCACTGGGGTTGGGCTTGGCTTGACATCCGGGTGTCACCGACCGAAAGAGCGAGCGTTGAATTGAGTCGCCCCCGCGCGGGAAGGTAGCATCCCCCACTTGTTGGGCTAAGAGGTGCTACAGGAAGACCTGGGCCCACAGCTGGAGGGGGATGAGGTGTCCCAGGAGTCCCAGATGGCACAAGGACACCTATGACTTGGCTCCCCCCCCTCCTCCCCCTCCCCAACTCTGACTGAGGAGCCCCACAGACTATTCTGGTGACCGTTAAGGAACTGGAGCCACTGGGGTTGGGCTTGGCTTGACATCCGGGTGTCACCGACCGAAAGAGCGAGCGTTGAATTGAGTCGCCCCCGCGCGGGAAGGTAGCATCCCCCACTTGTTGGGCTAAGAGGTGCTACAGGAAGACCTGGGCCCACAGCTGGAGGGGGATGAGGTGTCCCAGGAGTCCCAGATGGCACAAGGACACCTATGACTTGGTGACTGGTTCTTGGTCACCGGTTGGGCCAGTTCATATCAGGCCACAGAGTTCTGCCCTCTCTGTCATGGCAAGAGCATCCTTAGCCCCCCCAAGGCGTGGCCATAAGAGCCTCCTTGACCCCCTCAAGGCTGCTCAGCCTCTGGCGTAAACCCATTCTGGCAGTCGGAGGTTTCAGGGGCAGAAGGGATCTCCTGAACACATGTATGGTCTCTGACGTTGCAGGATCAGGCATTTCCGACCTCGGAAACCTCCGCTTGGTGAACGGCTCGGGCCCATGCTCCGGAAGGGTCGAAGTCTTCCACGATCAGCGCTGGGGGGGCATCTGCACCGACGGCTGGGACCTGGCCGAAGCCCACGTGGTGTGTCGGCAGCTGGGCTGTGGGAAAGCGCAGTCGGCCACAGGGTCTGCCCCGCTGGGGACAGGAGATGGCCTGATCTGGGTGGACGCCGTGGAGTGCAGCGGGACAGAAGGAGCCCTCTTCGAGTGCAACGTCAAGATCTGGGGCGCCGGGAGGTGCAAGTCCAGGGAGCACGCGGTCGTCTCGTGCTCCACGTACACAGGTTAGTGGCTCCAAGCCGAGGGTCGGTCCCCCGCTGGGGAAGGCCATTCCGTCTGACCACATCCAACCAAACACATCCTCCTCGT
>NW_010394157.1:0-1304 GCF_000710305.1 Buceros rhinoceros silvestris
GGCCTGGAGTTCCCTGGGTCCTCCTTCTGGCTGGTCTTCTACCCCATGGGCTCATCTTACGGCTCACCAGAATGGCCTTCTCCTGAGCTTTGAGGATTTCCCTCTTGAGGATTGTCCAGCCTTCCTGGACCCCTCTGCCCTCCAGGACTGCCTCCCAAGGGACCCTGCCAACTAGTTTCCTAAAAAGGTCAAAGTCTGCCCTCCGGCAGTCCAAGTGACAGTTCTACTGACCCCCCTCCCTCCTGCTTCAAGAATAGAAAACTGTTATCTCATGGTCACTGTGGCCAAGACGGCCTCCAACCTTCACACCACCCCCAAGTCCTTCTCTGTTTGTGGTCAATAGGTCCAGCAGGGAGCCTTCCCTGGTTGCTTCCCTCACCAGCTGTGTGAGGAAGTTCTTCCACACACTCTAGGAACCTCCTGGACTGTTTCTTCACTGCCGTGTTCTATTTCCAGCAGAAGAACAAGTGGCTGTGATCGTGAGGCTTCTCCCAGGTGCTTGTAGAACATTTCATCTACGCCTTCATCCTGGTTGGGTGGTCTATAGCAGTCTCCCACCTTGAGGTCTGCCCTGTTGGGCTTCCCCCTGATTTTAACCTGTAAACGTTCTACCCTTTCACCACCATTGTTGATCTCCAAAACGAAGACAACCAAAACCCTCCCTGACATACAGGGCCACTCCTCCTTCTCTCCTTCCTCTCCGGTCCCTCCTGAAGAGGTTGTAGCCACCCAGCGCAGCCTCCAGTTGTGCGTGTTGCCCCACCATGTCTTCATGATGACAACTATGTCATGGTTTTCCTGCTGCCCAACGGCTTCCAGCTCCTCCTTTGTGCTGCCCACACTGGGGGCACTGGTGTAGATGCGCTTCAGCTGGGCTACTGATCCCACCCCCTGGTTTTTGGGGGGAGAAGGCCTCATTCCCGCCTGTATATCCTGTAACATCGAGCAGTTAGTATAATCTGTAGCGTGTTCTGATGTGATACGCAGCATGTACTCTGAGGTCTATAGCATGAACCGTGGGATATACGTACGACACCATCCGTAATGTATATGATGCATGTGATACGGTATGTACAGCACATATATTATAATGTACGCGGTATGGAACGGTGTAACACGCTGTAAGGATACGAGATGGTACGATGTACTATAATGCCGTACGACGCGCTGTGAGGCGCGGCGATGTCCAACCCACCGCACAACGGTGCCGTTCGGCGGATAACCCCGCTCGCTGCCCGCGCTGGGGTGTACGAGCTACCGGACACCCGCTCCGCTCTGGCATCCCCTCCCAGCCGCTGCTGCTA
>NW_010394158.1:0-3994 GCF_000710305.1 Buceros rhinoceros silvestris
AGTTTGCCAGGGAGAAGGGTGAGGGGGGTGTTCCTGCGTGGGGCAGCCGTGCTGCTCCTCACCCTCCCGCGACTGCGCTGGCAGATGGGGGTCATCCCTGTCACCCAGCGTCAGGTGACACAGCGGTGACAGAGTCTTGGGTGAAGTTTCCACCTCTGGTTTCTGCACAGTGAGGCTCGGACAGGACTCGGTGGCTTGTATGACAGTGGCAGGAGAGTGGCAAAGCTCAGTGTCCCCAGTCTCTGGAACTCCTGTCCCCAAGCAAGAGCGCTCCCGTGTTACCCCGTCGCGGTGTGGCATGTGGTGGGAGCCCAGCAGGACTGTGCTCCCCTCGGCGCAGCCCCAGGGTTTGGGTGCAGGTGAGGGTCTGGCCAAGCTGGGACCAG
Source organism: Buceros rhinoceros silvestris (assembly GCF_000710305.1). Taxonomy (NCBI): domain Eukaryota; kingdom Metazoa; phylum Chordata; class Aves; order Bucerotiformes; family Bucerotidae; genus Buceros; species Buceros rhinoceros. Next base: position 387 of record NW_010394158.1, read on the forward strand.
CCGGGTGGTGCTCTCCGAGGCGGTGGCAGTGTGTCGGGCCAGCCTTTCGGTGCCTCCTCTGCCATCTCCGCTCAGACTCAGTAATTCAGCAGGGCACGAGCAGCACTGGGGCACTTCCCCCTTTATCATGGGGGGATAATCTCTCTTTAGCCTCTTCTTTGCCCGAGACTAAAGCTGGAGGAGCAGGAATCTGACTGACTAAAGCACTCGAAGTCACTGTGAGCCGAGCGGGTGTACTCTTGGCTGCCAAGGACGATGTTCCAGTGGTCTCTGTAACCTTTGGCATTGGTGTGGTTTGTCCCCAGTGGCTGGGGCAGAGCAGAGGCTGGTGCTCTGGCAGATGGGGACAGCTCAGCCAGGAGCCAGGGACCCCGGCGCTGTGGCAAGGGGCCCCGTGCCTTCCTCAGACAGCCTGGGACGTGGAGGCTTGGACCAAATGTCAAGCTGCTTCCCCCCGAAGCCTCTGCCCGGCGACCTGATGAAGGTCTATTTTCCATTTCTGTGTATCATTTCTGTGTGCAAGAGCCTGGGCTGTTGCTCCGAGGACCCTCGGTCCTGCAGCTGCCCATGAAATGGAGATGAAGAGATGGAGCTCCCACCCAGCTGCTGCCTCCAGCTCTCCCTCCCAGGGCAAATACTGACCTGCTCGCCCCGGGCTGCTCAGGCAGAGCTCAGAGGGTTTTATCCTCCAGCCCTGGCCCTGCGTGTCCCAGAGCCCTTCTGGTCTGCAGGAGCTCCTGGCAGGAGGCTGGCAGTGGCCAGAGGCCCCGACCGGCTACGGCCACAAGCAAAGGACAGTGAGGAAAAGGGCGCTGAGCCCCTCACATGCGGGTGGGGACCAGCAAGGCTTTGAGGACCTGCGGAGAGTGTTGGGTGAGGATGCCGAGGGAGCCAAAGAGGTCTCCGGCTTGGTGTCTGCATGACCCAGACTGCGATGTGCTCGTCACTGCATGGACTGCACTGGAAAACGTGGGTGGGCATCACTTGTTTCAGCTTAAAATGTGGCGTTTTAAGTTAATTTTCATTGCCTCAAGGTGGTTCAGATGGTTTTGAACCCCTCTGAAAGGTTTGGGTTCAGGCAGACCTCAGGCAGGGGAAGCGGAAATGCGGAGCCGTCGTCCTCTAAACCCATCTCTCCGTTTGTGTCTTCTGGCTGGTCTGCCGGCAGGTCTGGGGCTGCTGCCCACCCCGGGGACGAGCGCGTTCGCTCGGACGACACTGCGCATCTGCCACACTGGACCCGAGTGCGCTGGACGTGTGGAGCTGGGCAGGAGCTCTGGGGAGCCGGGCTGGGCTGAAGGCACCGGACAGACCCTCCTGGTCCCTCCTCTCGCACGGCTGCAGCAAGTTTGACCGTGCTCTGCCCGCCCCTCCCTGGGAAGCACCAGCCTCTCCAGCAGCTGCAGGATGCGGTTGGCACTGGGAAGCCCTGGGGCGATGCCCAGGACAAGGGTCCCGGCTCAGCTCTGTGACTCTCCGCACCAGCTCTCCCTCCTCCCGCCTCCTCCGCCCCGGCTGCTGGGTGAGGATCACTGCTCACCTTGCGCAAAATGTAACGCCTGTGGCCTTGGCTCGATTTGTGGCTCAAAGGTGCTTCTGAACTATGGTCGGGCTCGTCGCCATCACACGGACACTTCTGAACTACGGTGCTGTGCAGTGGGCAGGTTTCACCCTCGCTGCCATGGACGCCAGGGCACTAGCGTGAGTCGGTGAACTCAACCTGCCGCCGCATTTCCCAGCCCGTCAGCCAGACATGAAGAGTGAAACCAGCCCAGAAACGCACCAGGAGACAGCCTGCGTTTATCGTGCTTCAGCTTCCCCCTGAATTCCAGTCCTCTGACATGGTTAGATCAAACCTGATGACCCACATCTGACTGCGGCAACTGAGAAGAAAAGTGACCTTCCAAAAGGAGCAGCCCAGGAGAGCAGCCGCATGTGCTTCAGCAGCCAGACATGAAGAGTGAAACCAGCCCAGAAACGCACCAGGAGACAGCCTGCGTTTATCGTGCTTCAGCTTCCCCCTGAATTCCAGTCCTCTGACATGGTTAGATCAAACCTGATGACCCACATCTGACTGCGGCAACTGAGAAGAAAAGTGACCTTCCAAAAGGAGCAGCCCAGGAGAGCAGCCGCATGTGCTTCAGGCCTCCCCGGGCTGCTGCCCCCGGAGAGGAGCAGCCAGGCAGCACCAAAACGATTTGCCGGCTTTAATTCAATTACTTTACCAAAGAGCATGTAGCACCGATGACACCTCCCCAGCGTCCCACGGCTGCGAAACGGGTGCCGGCAGCTTGTGCGAAACAGCTTAGTGGGCTCGGGCCAGGAGCTAATAAACACGTGCGTGCGATGCAGAAACCACCTGCCTCTGCTATGGGACCCGCCAACGGAGCTGGGGGAGCGGAGGGTGACCCCATCCCTGCCCCACACTGAGGCACTGGGAATGGGAAGGGTCCCCCAGCCCTAAGGGACAGGCGAGTGTGGGGTCAGGGAGGGAGCTGCCTTCGCAGCTGGCTGCAAGTGGAGGCAGGCAGGGAGCAAAGCAGTGGGGGAGGGGAAAAAGGAAAAAATTGGGCCCACATCCCTCCTTCCTGCTGCTTTCCTCATTAGAAGCCCAGAGCTGGCCGAGGCTGCGAGACAACAAGTGAATCTGGGATTTGTGGGGTCACGCAGCCAGGCAGGGATGTGTCCCAGCGGTGGGACTCTTCGGACATTCAGCACCCTCTGTGGCCCTGAGCACCTCTGCCACCCGTTTCCCTGAGCTGTCAAAGGTCTCCAGCCAAAAGCGGGGCACAGCAGGTATTTTGAAAGGGAAGAAACCAGGAAAACTCTTTATTTCAGGATCTCTCCTCGGGCCCTTCTCTGTATCAGCATCAAGCCACTGTGAAGGGCAGAAGCTCAAAGTGCTGTCCCAAACGGGTCTCATTGAATTCAAAGCTTGAGCAAGGAGGGTGTTAGCCCAACTGTCCTCTTCTGGGGCGGTGTCTGGGGCAGGGACATGCGATCTGTGGTGATGCATGTCCCGTCCCTGCTGCTGCCGTGTTTACCAGCGAGGCCATCGCTTGCCGTGCTCGGTGCTGTTGACATCTGGCCGCTCTAGATGCTGACCTGGGGCCTCAGATGTTGCGCAGATGGGTTTTTCCATGGCCTGGTGATGCTTTCCCAGCCTCGCTTCCCACCTTTCAAGGTAGCCTGGAGGGGAGTGGGAGCTTCAGATTTTGCAGATCCCGACGTGCTTGGGTCAGCGCTGCAGCTGAGCCCTGTAGACTGCTCTGGGGGAGCCTGGGCTGAGCTGCGGTGGCTCCAGTGGATGAAGGGGATCTGCTGGCCTGGGGACCACATCTCAGGGACAGCTGAGGCATCGTGCCCTGACAGGGAAGGGCGCCCTGTGTCATAATCCTCAGGGAAGGGAGTCCCCCTTGCACCATCCATCCCTCCCAGGGGGGACAGGCAAGGGGGACCCCAGCCATCTCGGGGTCTGGAAAAAGGACCCCTCGCTCTGGGGCAGCTTCCCCTGCTCCACACTGCCGGGGCTGCGTGCCTGGCTGGCCCCCACTCACAGACCCCCTCCTTCCCCCCGAGCACCCGCCGGGGCTCAGCAGGGGCCGTGC
>NW_010394158.1:4013-5542 GCF_000710305.1 Buceros rhinoceros silvestris
CGGCCGGCCCCCCACTCACAGCCCCCCTCCTTCCCCCCGAGCACCGGCCGGGGCTCAGCAGGGTCTGTGCGGAGCCGGTGGGGGCGGCTGGCCCCAGAGCCCCCGCTAAGCGCTTGTGGGGTTGGGTTTTTTTCCCACTCCTGGGAACAGAGCGTCAGCTTTTGTTGGCGAACAGACCGTAGCTTTCATGTGAAGAGGTTAGTACAGTATGTTAGTTCCTAATGAGGGGATAATAGAGCCTGATTCTCACACCCTGCAAGGTGACAGCAGCACGGGAGAAGGGTATTTAGCACCTTCGCCCTGGGAACCTTCTCCCTTCCCAGCAGCCGGCGTCCCCTGGCCTTGCCAACAGCAGGAGGAGGAGGAGGAGGAGGAGGAGCGCGGTGCAGCGCCTTTGTCCCCACTTCCCCCTTGCACCCCGGTCCCATCCGATCGGCACACGTGTCCTCGCAGCAGGGACGGACGCTGCAAGAGCCTGGGAAACAGTCAGCCGATCTGTCAGGATCTGGACCCACATCCCCACCAGCTCACGGTGTCAACACCTCCCAGCCGTGGGCACCGCGGGGACGCGGTGGGTGCTGGTGCCTGGCAGTGCGGTCCCCAGGCTGGGTGTGCAGGGAGGTGGGAGTGAGCACCCTTGGCAAGTGCGTTCCGTGGGTACTGGGTGCCCTTGGTCGGTGTCCCCATGGCTGCCACCTCCCTTGATGCCTTGCAGCCATGTCTGTGCCAGGACTGGGGCGTGTGGTGCCAGCCGGGGCATCCTTGGTGGACCAGGATTCCGGGGTGGATGTGTCCAGGCACACAGCGCAGCCCTGGTGCTGCACGGGGACGGTTTGAGGTTCTCACTGCCCTGCTGCAGTGGCTTAGGAGGGGGACAGGCCTGCGAGTGCGTGACACCCAGGGACAGCCCCACGCGTGGCCGTGGCCGTCAACCATCTGCAGCCCCGAGTCATGCCGGGGGATACTGGCTACTATTTTCTAGGGGTAACTGCGTCATCGAGGGAGCCCAGACACCAGGGTGAGGTTTCACGGGGCGGGATGGGAACGTCCCCGAGGAACTCGCTGCTGCTGCTTTTCTAGCTGGGCCCCCAGCTGGGTTAAACCCCTGGCTGCTGTATCTATTGAGGGAGCTCAATTCAGACGGCCCGAGCGGGGAGCTGGAATGTCCTCAGAGCAGGAGAGACCAGTTTTGCCGAATTCCACCCCCACGGGACGCCAAATTGGAAGTGTCACCGCCTGGGCTGTCACTTGGCTCCGAGCCTTTCAGGGCACGAACCTTCCCACTTAGAAATGGCAGGGTTTGGAGTAACCCCTTCCTTGGGGGCGACGCCAAATTGGAAGTGTCACCGCCTGGGCTGTCACTTGGCTCTGAGCCTTTCAGGGCACGAACCTTCCCACTTAGAAATGGCAGGTTTTGGAGTAACCCTTTCCTGGGTGACCTGTTTCTCGCACTGAGGTTGCACGTGGGAAACCACCAGCTCGCAGGTCCCCAGCGAGCCGGAGTCGCCTGCCCTGGGCTTGTGGCTGGC
>NW_010394158.1:5656-6696 GCF_000710305.1 Buceros rhinoceros silvestris
GGTGGCTGCCGCTGGGTCATGGTCAGGTGGGACAAGGGATGCGGTGACACAGCAGCTGAGTCACCATCGAAGAGTGAGACCCCAACATTGTGCTTGTCCGTTGGGTTACTTTTAAATGCCCGAACCTCTGGAGCGGAGGAGCTGAACCATGGCCCAGGGGACGGGAATCAGCCATGAGAGTGATGGAGTTTGGGAAGAATTTGCTTTGCTGAAATAGGAGCCCTGAGGTCCAGAAGCCTTCCAGGTCTGACGCCAGAGCTTGTGGGCCGTGCCACATGGCCACTGCCAGGCGCCACGGAAGGAATATGCGGGACAGTGGGGTGGAGAGGCCCTGACCTTGCCTAAGGTGCTGCGCAGACACCACGGGCAGGACGGAGTCACGGTCCCTCTTCATCCGTGGGCAATTTCTGGGTTGGAAAGGCTGGATTTGGGGCTGTCGTGGAGCAGCTCTCACCTGGCTTTCCTTTGCACCAGGCTGACACGGGTGCGGATGCTGCCGCTTGCTTCTCCAGACCGAGCTCCCCCAGCTCTGCCCTGGAGGGTGCGGGCACTCCCGGTCCCATGGTGGGCAGTGGGCAGGAGCGGCTGTCAGCAGTGGCATCGCCCACGGTGTGCCCGGCCCCTTCTCGGGCTGCTCCAGCCCGGACCCGTCCTCTAAGAGTGGGGCGGCAAGCGGTCTCCTGGCTGACCCGACGGCGGGTGGATGGGAGCAGGTTGCTCACCCTGGTACGTGGAACCAGGAACCATCCTTGGAACCAAGGGGCATCTTTCTGGGTCACCCTGCGCCGGAGGAGCCGTTTCCCAGCGGAGATGGCCTGGGAGCAGCCATCCCCTCGCTCGAGTGTGCTGAAATGTTTAATTAGAGTTTAACAGCGGCCTGGGAAAAAGGTGTCTTGTCATATTTCTGGGCTGCGTTTTGTTGTTGAACTGCTGGCCCTGTATGAGCACAGCCAAGGGGGACCTGCCGCACAATGAGCCCTTTATGCGCCTCTCCCTGCGGCTCGCCCCCCCACCGACATTTTCCCTTATGCTGTGGCGGT
>NW_010394158.1:6738-7891 GCF_000710305.1 Buceros rhinoceros silvestris
CAATGAGCCCTTTATTCGCCTCTCCCTGCGGCTCGCCCCGACCCTGAACTTTCCCATTAGCTGTTGGCGCGGTGCCCTCGCGCATGTGCCCGGGAGGGAGCCGGGACGGCTCGGCGGTGGCAGCTATACCACGGCTTTTCCTCCGGCTTTCGGGTTGGTGTTGTAGGAGAGGGGGTGGCGTGGGGTGTCCGGAGGAGAGGACATCCCACCAGCTGCGCTGGGATGTTGGGATGAGCCCAAGGTGCCCTGCTCCAGTGTGTGGCCATAGGGATGCGACGTGAGGGACGCGCACATGGCAAGACGTTGGGATGCAGCAGGATGGCACCGGGGACACAGCGTTCACCTGTGAGGGACCCCCTCACCCCAGTGTTTCTGAAGATGCTCCACATAGATCAAAGGTTTCATTTCTCAGACCCCAGCAGGGCTCGGCCCTCGGTCCCATCCCTCTCCCCGGTGCCGGGAAGGGAAGACGCTGAGCCCTGCTTGGCTGGTGGAGCCAGCGAGGCTGCAGGACAGGGTCCTTAGCCCTCTCCATCACCTCGGGCACCTGGGTAGGCCCTGGGGAGCGGGCGCCCTTCGGAGGGAGCTGGGGAGGAATGTGAGGAATGGAGCACACCCCTTCCTTCCCTGGCTTCACCTCCACACAGAGCCCCGCAGCACTTTCCACTCGCAGAGGTTGTTTTCTGCGGGGTGAAATGAAGGTTGTGCCGCCACTTGTGTTCATCAGCAAAAGAGCAAAACCGGGTTTGGTGGGGTTGGGTCACCGCGCTCTCCATCTGTCCCAGCTTCGTCTCCTCCAGCCGGACAGTGAGGCAGTAGAGAGCAAACCCCTCAGGTACAGCAGCAGCCTGAAAAACCGCCACGTGTTTCTGTGTGTGATATTGCCCGTTTTTACCTTCTTCCATCCTCCTCCAGACGTGTGGGCAGACGCTGACGCCTCTGCTCAGAGGCTGGTAGGTGATGGCATGGAGGAGCTGTGGGGACCTCCTGCTCCTCCTCCAAGTGTGGTGATGGGGATGAACTGCAGCAGGGACCATTCCGGGCTGCCAGGGAGGATTGTGCAGAGGGACTGACTGGCAGGACATGTCATTTCCATGGTGACATCCTGGACAAGCCGTATGACCAGCCCCGCCTGGGCTGCAGCCCAGGAAAG
>NW_010394159.1:0-317 GCF_000710305.1 Buceros rhinoceros silvestris
CCCCCTTGCATGGCTGCTCCCTGCTGCGATGCTGGGGACACCCCGGTCCCCTCCAGTGCTTGCTTTGGGGGCAGATTTGGGGGGGGTGTTGCTGCTGGAGGGGATGCTGGGGCGGTGGTTGCCAGGGCAGCAGCAGCGGAGGATGGTGGGATGCTCCAGGGATGTGCAGGGAAGGGGAAAAAAAAAAGAGCCAGGAGCTTCGCTGGGTGATTCGAAGGGACAGAAGTCGGTCAGAACCGTGGTGGCTCACGGCCCAGCCCAGCTTTGCAGCGTGGGCCCGGTACCGCCAACACGCGGCAGCGAGTAACGGGGTTTGG